>NC_142932.1:48107084-48117084 GCF_046866305.1 Octopus bimaculoides | reverse complement strand
GGAAGGACTCTGCAAAAAGGACAATAGTTGGTTGATACTGAGAAACCAGGTGGTTGAGGATTCAGAGCTCACATTTGGAGCTGTTTACTTGGAAACCCCGGCAACCAAGCTCTCCAACCATCATGTTTGTAATGGCAAGAACCCTGTCTGGAGGTCAACCCAAACAAGCATCGTCGAGATACCAGACGTTGAGTTCTAACTCGACGCCCATTTTGGTGATGTCATCAATGCCTAGTACGAACAGCGCGGGCCCGAGTGGGTCGCCCTGTCGGACTCCTGAAGCGGAAGTGATGATTTGGTCACCAAAAGCTCAAGTCCGGCGTTACCGGCCGTAGAAATCAGAAATTACACATTTTACTCCGGTTACTAATTATATCCACCCTCCACGCTCCACTAAATTTCGTAGATATCACAGTAATATACAGAAATTTAATCCACGTCTGTGGTTTGTGTGCATATGTTTTGCACATTTATGGTGTTTGTATGCATTAATGTGTGCTTATAATTTTTGCCTAAACTGTTTGCTTGCCTCTGTATGTGTATTTTAAGCATGTTAACCTCATACATGTGCGTATACACGTGACTTCGGTTTAACAAGTGAATGCGTGGTTCTTTCTGTGTGTTGTGTGAATGTGTGTGTGAGAGAGAGAGAGAGAGAGAGAGAGAGAGAGAGAGAGAGATAGAGAGAGAGAGAGAGTGTCTTCCCACCGCCTCACTTCCGTATTTTATTTGTTAAAAGGCGTTATTGATAAATGGGCTTCCGAATTTGAATATTGACTTCCAGACAAACCAATAAACAAATATGATTAAATAAATAAATAAATAAATAAAATTGATTATAGTAACGACAATAGTCATCATCATCATCGTCATGAAATTAACAACAAACAACAAACTTCAAAAAGACAAAAGAGGAGAAAACAAAGAATGTGATGTTATTGCGTTATTTTTTTTTCCCATGCTAAAGTTGGAATAAGGGAAACAAAATTCACACAGGACCACATTTACAAATCTAAACTTAGACAACTAAAATAGCTATTGTGTGTGGGTGCGTATGCATGTGTGTGTGTGAGAGAGGGAGAGGTGTGTGTGTGTGTGTGTGTGTGTGTGTGTGTGTGTGTGTGTGTGTGTGTGTGCGTGCGTGCGTGTGTGTCATAGTTCTCTCAAAGGAAAGCTGTGAAATTTATAGAAATCACGTCACGCGTACTAACACGTTCCAACAGGCCTTCGTTCTTATTATTTAAGTATATTTTCGTTAAGTTTTAAGATTCCAGTCTTCTTTTGTTTTCGTTTCTTTTTGTTTGAGGAAACTACACGTAAGATGAAAGACATTCCAGCTATGACCATCTCTATTCTGTGTGTGTGTGTGTGTGTGTGTGTGTGTGTGTGTGTGTGTGTGTGTGTGTGTGTGTGTGTGTGTATGTGTGTGTATGTGTGTGTCTCCCCCGCCTGCCGGGGAATTTGAAAATTAAGGCGAAGGTTTAGTTATGAAGTAAGAAGTTTGCTTCCCAACATGGTTTCGGGTTCAGTTCCACTGTGTGACCCCTTGGGCAAGTGTCTTGTATACAGCCCGGCAGACCAAAACCTTGAGAGTGAATTTGGTAGACGGAAATTGAAAGAAGCCCATCATGTTTATATACACACATATATTTGTTGTTGGCTGCGTCTCGTGTTTCCGAGCTTGAAATCCAGTTCATTTTCATGGGTGTTTGAACCGCAGATGGCTCCGCAATACAAGGGTTGCATTAAACATACGGGGACACTGTGGACAAGGGATAGAAGGGGCTGGTTTGGGAAGGAGAAGGCGTAGGGCCTGTCCCCGTTATCATTAGCCCACCGCCATAGGACTTTTTTGGGGAAGGGGAAAGTAGGAAGGAAGGAAACAAAAGCACATGGCGTGATTTTGTTTAAAGTGGACCGCCACTCGCCAGGCGGAGGCCCACTCACTTGGCTTAGAAGACGTCATCAGTGGCACCATGGAAGAGACGTACAGACTTTGACCTGTGAGTTGCAGCGAGCTGCCGTGGATCAGTTCTTTTAGGTCACGCCTTGTTGTAGCTAGCCCGCTTGGCATAGCCTTCTTCCGCTGTCACAGCCATTGAGAGATATAGATGTCGCTTCGTCTGCCTGATCAACCGTTGAGGACTTGAAGATTCCTTCTCGTAGCCTTAACCTAAAGAGGCATCCTGCAAGGCAGCAGAGGAGGGTCCAATTTTTATCCATTGGCGCGGTCCTAACAGGTGCTACCACTCCGGGCCAGAGCGGACCTGGGAGAAATGGCAACTCCACGCTCCCCATAACTCCTGTTCTCCCGAACTGGAGCTTCATCACCGGTTGTAGTTTTGTGCCTTACCCAGGACAACACACATATATATATAAACTAATAAGACGTCAGAATTACATAGGTATGGTGTTAGTAATCACGTTGTAATGTGTTCTTGCTCCTGGAGTATAATGTGTTCTTGCTCCTGTCCATCTTAAACAAGACCGATATATATATATTTTAGTCCTGTTTAGGATGGACATGATTCCTGGAGCAAGAGGACATTACAAGGTGATTACTAACACCATACCTATGTAATTCTAACGTCTTTTTAGTTTTTATCTAAGCTACCGACGAGTACTTTCTGGCAACTCAGATTTTCTGTTATGAATATCTCTGTCTTTCTGTACGAAACAAATTGTATAGTAATCTGAGTAATAAAAACTATAAACCATTTTACTTGCATATCTAAACATGCCCATATATACTTAAACAATAATTTTCTGGAAAGTTTTACACAGTTTAACAGTTCCAGTCATGACTTGGATCTGTAGTCTTCGAATCATATTTTTCCCTTCTGGTTTTGAGGAGCCTAATTTCTCAAGATTGTATGTATGTATGGATGGATGGATGGATGGATGTACGTATGTATGTATGTATCTTTTATATTTTATCTTTTACTTGCTTCAGTCATTAGACTGCGGCCATGCTGGAGCACTGCCTTGAAAGGTTTTAGTCGAACAAGTCGACCCCAGGACTTGTTTTTTTCAAGTCTGGTACTTATTCAATCGGTCTCTTTTACCGAACCGCTAAGTTACGGGGACGCAAAACACCAATACCGGTTGTCAAGCAGACATAAGGACACACACACACATAGATACATATATATATAGATACAAATATAACGGGGTTGTTTCACTTTCCGCCTACCAATTCCACTCTCAGGCTTTGGTCGGCCCAAGGCTATAGTAGAAGACACTTGACCAAGATGTTACGCAGTGGGACTGAACCCAAAACTATGTGGTTGAGAAGCAAGCTTCTTACCAGACAGCCACGCCTGTGTGTGTACGTGTCTTTGTGCTTAGGAGTATCCTTGTCACACACTGTATTACATTGATTCTGCCTGGCATCTATGTTCTGTGTACAAGGGTCTGTGGAGTACAGCTTAACATTGTCATTCAATGACAAAGCTGTTCAGTTTATCGAAATACTTGAACATTTACGGTCGAAGCTGGTAGAGATCCATTTATTATGCATACAAATAACTGAATATTTGTTTTGTCAGAAGGTACAAGCATGTGAGCAAGATCTCGACCACGTAGTTAACCCTTCTGTTGGATGCCCTCATCAGGTGGTGCATTATTCGATATCATAGGGAAGGGAATAATATATTAAGAGTATCAAGACTTCAAATGTCAAAATATAGTGGTGACGTTGGAGAAGACAATTTAAGTATCTATATAAATGTACACACACACACACACGTATGCATATGTATATATCTAGATATACATAGGCATAGGCGTGGCTTTGTGGTAAGAAGCTTGGTTCCCAACCACATACTTCTGAGTTCAGTCCCATTGCGTGGCACCTTGGACAAGTGTCTTCTGCTACGGCCACGGGCCAGCCAAAGCCTTATGAGTGGATTTGGTTGACGGAAACTGAAAGAAGCCCGTCGTATATATATATATATATGTGTGTGTGTGTGTGTGTGTGTGTGTGTGTGTTTGTGTCTGTATTCGCCCCCCCCCCCACCACCACCATTGCCACCACCATCGCTCTTGACAACCGATGTTGGTGTGTTTACGTCCCCGTAACTTAGCGGTTCGACAAAAGAAACCGATAGAATAATTACAAGGCTTACAACGAATAAGTCCAGGGGTCAATATCTTCGACTAAAGGCGGTGTTCCAGCATGGCTACAGTCAAAATGACTGAAACAGGTAAAATAATAAAAGAATAGATAGATAGATAGATAGATAGATAGATAGATAGATAGATAATTAATATAAACAGCAGTTTGCAATGTTTTACCAAAAAGGAGAAACCAGTTGAAGACACGCGAGATGTCGAAATATTGTTCACAAGATAACAACTGGCACTCTTCTTTTAATTTTGACTCTATATCTTTAGGAGGAGTTACCTCAATCCTTTCTAGAGTAACCAAAATGAAGTAGACTGACAAAAAAAAATTAACTATTTTTTGAACAAGTTGAAGACACGCGAGATGCCGAGATATTGTTCACAAAATAACAAATGGCACTCTTCTTTTAATTTTGATTTTAATAATAATAATAATAATAATAATAATAATAATAATAATAATAATAAGACTAAAACAATACCTAATGTCATAGGTGCCCTGGGAATGACAGCGAAACGGGCTGATTACTACCTAGCTCAGATACCAGGAAACCTCAAAATGGCTGAAGTTCAAAAGATAGTGCTCATGGGAACTGCCCATATCTTACGTAAAATACTGTCTATGTGATCCCAAATTTTAAAATAAACACATAATTTTCTTATGGTTTCTTAAACATTCTCTAGAACAACACTATGTACAAATCCAAATATATGGTACCCTAGGCATAACACCTACATGAACTTCTAACTTGTTGTCTCTTGAGGTCTCTGGGTGAGACTTGGATCCAACTTGTACAAATGCAAAACAAAAGTCAAACATAAAATAATAATAATAATAATAATGATAATAATAAAGATCGAAAATGAGAATTACAAGATCTTTTTGGACTTCCTCATAAAAACTGACTATACCACTGAAGCAAGAGGATCAGATATGACTATAGAGATTATATGATCAGTTATGATTATAAACACACAGCGTAAGATCATAATTTTTTCAATTCTCTGTGATATTATTATTAGAAAGGAAAGAAACATTGAATAACGATAGTTCAAGATGCAATACGTCTGAAAATGAAGATAACTTAGGCGGGATTAGCCCATAGCTAGCCAGAGGGCTGAGGAGAGTGTGGCAGACCAAGACAACAATTATTCCTGTGGTAATTGGTGCACTTGGTGCAGCACCCAAAATGCTGCCTAAAAGATTGAAAGAGATTGGGACTGTAACTCGCATTGTGGACCTGGAGAAAAGTACCATCCTATGAATATTCTCGTATATTCTGCAAGAATCTTAAAAGGGATTTTTGAGGTTTGGGGAGACTTGTCACCAAATATCAAGATAAAATACCTGCTAACAAAATTAGCAGTCACTAGCATAATAATAATAATAATAATAATAATAATAATAATAATAATAATAATAATAATAATAATAATAAGAAGAAGAAGAAGAAGAAGAAGAAGAAGAAGAAGAAGAAGAAGAAGAAGAAGAAGAAGAAGAAGAAGAAGACATGACAGAGTCGGCTAGTATTTACACTGGACAATATGTCGGCATTATAAAATCAAAACCGCTGACAAATGGTATAAACACCATCCTGAAGCTGTGACTGAGGGAGAAAATGTATCGATTCTCTGGGACTTCCCCGTACACACCGACAAAACTATAAAAGCTAATAAACCGGATATTATTATAAAAGATCAAAGAAGTGTTTATTAATTGACATGAGTATTCACTGCGATCATAATATAGCGGCGAAAGAATTTGACAAGATCAGTAAATATAAAGACTTGCTAATAGAAATTGAAAATATGTGGCACCTCAAGGTGACTACCGTACCAGTGATTGTAGGATCTCTAGGAATGATAAAAATAGGTAGTGAAACCTATTTGAAAATTATACCAGGCTTACCATCCCTACAGGAAGTGCAAAAAATCGTGTTAACTGGTACGACTCATGTACTGAGAAGAGCATTATCGCTGTGAAATTTTTTTAAATACATATTTTACCTGTGAATTTGCGTGTGTAAACTGGGAATGCATACAATTAGTTTCTCTGCCCTAGGTGTACGGAAAACACTCGGCGAGAAATGGAAGAAAATTTGAAGATAGAAGGAAAAAAAACCCAACATAATGATAATAACTAAAGCCAGTGAATAAGGAACAGGTGATCAAGTGTGGATTAGGAGAAAAGGACAAGACTGAAATTCAAAGAGAGCATGTTAAACATATTGAAGAGAAACCTTTGCATGGTCAGTTTTGGAAAGCCACCAAGGATGTGTGTGGAACAAAATCCGGACTTAGTTAAAAAAGGACAATTAGAAAAAACATAAAAACAGGGAGCTTAATTATAGCAGCTCAACATCAATTGCTAAAAACAAACAGCTTAAGAAAATATGTGTGTTGGGAGGTGTCGGAAAAATGTAGAGTCTCTGGAATTTGGAATGATACAGTTGCACACATTGTTGCAGAATGTCCCAGGTTGGCGCAGGGAGAATATAAGAAATGGAAGTATGACCAAGCTATGAAAGTTTTACACTGGAAGCTTTGTCAGAAATGGGGATTTGAAGGTGGAGGTACATGGTACGACCATAGGGTCGAAAGGGTGCTGCACTCGGAGAAATGCAAAATTCTGTGGGATTTCCCTATTCAAGCGGATACACTAGAAAATAATAGACCAGACATAACAATAATACTCTTCCAAAGTTATTCAGCATATGACGATAACACTCTCGTATCGTTAAATAATAGTTCCGACAAGATCCCGTTAGTTTCAATTGTGAAATCGACGTCTCCGATTTCCAATAATGTATTTTCAATAATATATTTTTCGCTTGTATCATGGCAGTAAGTCTTCCAGTTGGTCCTAAAATGCTATTACTTCACGCTTGTCATGTCATACACACATTAATGCATGAGGTCGTCGAATCGTACGAAAAATAGTTTTTCCTTCTATCTATTCACAATGACAAACTTTTCTGGAATTCCATAGAAATTATCCGCATAATACAGATCTTTTTCAGTAAGCTTCATTTCTTAATCACCACTAAGACAGTTTGGAATGAAAAGCAACTGTATCTCGAGTAATTTGCTGTTAATCGATCTCTTTTCCATTATTATTCGACACATTCTAAAACGGTGAGCTGGTAGAATCTTTAGTGCGCCAAGCAAAACGCTTAGCGTCCGTCTTTACATTCTGAGTTCAAATGCTACCGGGGTCGACTTTGCCTTTCCTCATTTTGGTGTCGAGAAAATGAGTGTACCAGTTGGACACTGGGGTTGATGTAATTGACTTACACCCTCCCCCGAAATTGCTGGCCTTGTGCAAAAATTTAAAACTATCATTATTCAATACTTATGTAGTTTATAATATTGATTTTTTTCCCCACACCTAAATTATGAATGCAATCTCATAACTTTTGGTGAATTCAACTTGAAAAATTACAACATAGCAGGGCTGTCACGGCAACAATTATAGGTCTCTGGACAAATCAATATTATTTATTGACAGTTAGCCACAACAGACGTGAGAACGTTCTGTTCAGTTGGTACTGTTATGGTCGCAATCACTCATACACTATGGAAACAGGGTTAATTTCCAGCATAACGAGGACTAGGGCTCATGACAGACCCCAGTCTAAGCGTAAACATTATCAACCAGTGAGGATGTTAAATTACACAGTGGGTATTTTGTCGGAGTCCCATGGAATTATTATCAAAACGTAGCCAGTATTTTATATAATACATAAATTCCACCGAGGCCGACTTTGCCTTTCATCCTTTCGAAGTCGATAAAATAAGTACCAGTTGAGTACTGGGTCGATGTAATCGACTTACACCCTTTCCCGAAATTGCTGGCCTTGTGCCAAAATTTGAAACCAATATACTTTACAACCCTTACAGAGAACTGAAAAAAAAAAAAACATGATTTTAAAACTATTGTGTATGTACTTACTTGCCATCAGCATGATTATTGAATTAAAACATCCAATCAACAGTAAAACGTAGCGATGCATTGCCCCAGGTCCTGTAGAAGCTCAACACGGAATAAAGAGACAGCGTAAGTAAAAGAAAATTGAACAGTACCCTTCAGTTGGACAGAAAGCTATGGTTTGACGAAGTCTTGAAAGATCAAATCGTTTCTTTGAGACACCTAGCAGTAGTATTAGTATTAGTTGTAGAGAGAGAAGCGAGAGTAGTAGTGGTGATGGTGGGTGTATTGGTAATAGAAATGGTGGTCATTAGAGATTGGTAAGAGTCGAATTAATTAATAAAGTTGACTCCCTTCCGCTAATATTTTATTGCCTTTCCTACTTATTGTTTCTTATGCTGATGTATATATTATGTTTATTCTTAAAAACCAAATCTGTGAATTACATAAAAATCCATGTGCTGTACACGTGACATCGTTTTCCCAGTCATTGTTAGGATTCTTTTCAGTTTATATCACACTTTTCATTGCTTCTTCCACCACCGCATTTTTATACCTCTTATTCAAACTCCACCCATTCATTATGTTCATATAAGCTGGGAACTGACCAGTCTCATTTTGCGTGTATGTATTTTATTGTATTTTGACTTGTTTCACGATATTATTCCTCCCTAACTACTCTTGTTAATATTGTGATGACTTGACTACTGCTCACTACTGTATTTATTTCTAATTTCTTTTCATCGTTTCTTTTTCATGGAACCCTTATGCATTAAAGAAAAAAATATCCGTCGAACTTATATATTTTACAGAAAATTCCCGCCACTCAATTGTAAATTTAATAAGACATTAAGTGAAACCAAAAATTAATTGAGACAGACAATTTATTCATATTTCTTTAAATAAATGTGTGTGTCTGTGTGTGTGTAAACGAAGGCGGCTATACTTAATGTAAATCCCAAAAGGAAAAATTCAGTTGTCAATAACATAATATATAACCAAGTTTGAACAGGCATCAAGGTATCGAATCAATTTATAATAACATGCATACATACATACATACATACATACCATCACAATTTTAATTCAGTATGATCATGAAGGGGAACGTGGAATGAGTAACAGTTTGTGAAGATTTTGCATCTTCAATAAAAGCATATTACTCTACCTTCGGTATTCGAGTACTATTTTTCCACCTTGTATTGCATTTATTTGCTTGTGTGTGTGTATGTGTGCGTGTTTGTGTAACATACAGAAGACATACATAAATACATCGTTGCTATTATGTTAAACTGACGTATGTCCAAATTCAGCCAAATGCGCTTTTTCAATATTTATTTTTGCTTGCAATAGCCAGTTCTTTTGGTTAAACTATCGTATCTCCAGCTGCTTCAGATGCCAAGATATCAAACATTGTCAAAGTGTAGTACAACGGCTTTGCTGTGGAATGGTGAAACTATATGTACATATACATTATATATAATAACAGAATATAACTTTTTTATTTGAAAATAAGGAATAGCATTTGTTTCATATTATAAATTTTTATAACTGATCTTTCAAACTCTGCACATACAATATATCGAACTGGGTTAAACAAACTGCTCTCATTAAACGAAAAAAGATAACGCAAATACTCATTAATAATCGGCAAAAATTCATCAATAATCGATAATAATGGTATTAATCGTAAAATGAGACCGTTTTATTGTATTTGAAATTTTTTTCAGAAATTATTAAAGTGAACATTAACCAAAAGGAAAACACACACACAGAAAATATAATGATTTCAAATTTTGGCGCAAGGCCTGCAATTTTGGGGAGTAGGTAAAAATTTTTGCGGCACCCTCAGATTTTAAAGCCCTGGGCAATTCTTGTTTGTCTAGCGTATAGTTCAGGCCCAGGAGATTTGGTTGTTATTTCTGCCAGGTCGAGAGATCGTGTACA
>NC_142932.1:48087084-48104584 GCF_046866305.1 Octopus bimaculoides | reverse complement strand
ATCTTTTTTGTATCTATGTGTGCTTGTGCTTGTGAGAGAGCGAGAGTGTGAGTAACCGTATTTTCTCATAACATATAGAGAAATGGATGTCTTTTAATGAGTGGCTAATTCGGAGAAACAGTACTTTCATTATTCACACATCATTACTCTCGTAACGCAATACTTTGTAACTTTTGTTCAAATTGAAAGTGTGAAACTATTTTCACTTTTAATGAAACTTGGTCGATGTAGAGCAGTGTCTTTCAAATAAGTATAGATGATTGATGAGATAACGTAGAAAATAAGTAAATGAAAGTAAAGTTTATTTGGTAGCCGAAAGATTAATGAATTTTTTGACATCCCATGCATCAAAATCGGCAACTCAGCTTTCGAATGTATAAGGAACACACACACACACACACACACACACACACTCTCTCTCTCTCTCTCTCTCTCTCTCTCTCTCTCTCTCTCCCCTCTCTCTCTCTCTCTCTCTCTCTCTCTCCTGGTGTAATGAGAGTGATGACTGGAGGAAATTTGTAGAAAAATATTGGAAAAAGGGACACGCCTTTTAGGGCTAGACTTGGACAAATCACCCTGAAATCACATCTCATTGTCTTTACAAAAACGCAGCAGGAGACCATGCGGTCAGTCACACGACTTGAGATAAATACCTGCTAAGTATTCTATCGCAAATCATGTCAGCTGTCTTCGAAAAACAGAAAGGACGCATTGTATAATGTAGACCAGAGTTTCTCAGCTGTTTTTTTTTATCTGTAAACCCCTTTGTTTATGTTATTCTGGTAGATCCCCATAGCCATTTGATGTTTAAAAACTAGTTTTATAACTTCTTTCAAAATTCCTATTTTGCTTTTCACACATTAACTTATGTAGGTTGAACTATGTAAAATGTTAAAGAAAGAAGCCTAGCTATTTCTTGCAATACATACCAATACATACATATAAAGCAAAATTTTTCAGGGGCCCTTCAAATACTATTGCGAATCTCCAATTCACTATCTTGTTGCATAGACCCCCAAAAATCTATGGACCCTCATGGGTCATACGGAGAAGACGCATTGTGTAATGTAGACCAGGGTTTCTCAGCCATTTTTTTTATATCTATGGACCCCTTTGTTTATTTTATATTTAGGTGGATCCCATAACCATTCACGGTTTAAAAACAAGTTTTACAGAAACTTCTTTCAAAATTCCTATTTTGTTTTTCCCACATTACCTTATATAAGTTGAACTATGTAAAAATGTTAGAGAAAGAAACCTATCTGTTTCTTGCAATAAATACCAAGATTAAGGCAGCGAGCTGGCAGAAACGTTAGCACGCCGGGCGAAATGCTTAGCGGTATTTCGTCTGCCGTTACATTCTGAGTTCAAATCCCGCTTGGTCGAATTTGCCTTTCATCTTGTCGGGGTTGATAAATTAAGTACCAATTACGCATTGGGGTCAATGTAATTGACCCCAGTATTCAACTGGTACTTAATTTATCGACCCCCGAAAGGATGACAGGCAAATTCGACCTCGCCCGAATTTGAACTCAGAAGGTAAAGACGGACGAAATACTAAGCATTTTGCCCGGCGTGCAAACGATTCTGCCAGCTCCACACCCTTGACGATTAAAAAATTATATTAGTTTGTAAAACAGATACAAAGCCTCGTATTTGGGGTTGAGTCAGGGCATAGAATCTTTTATAAACTCAATAATAAATTTCAAGTATCTCAACCCCGTATTCAAGAGTGATGGGAAGCAGGAGGTTGAATTAGATGCTAGAATAGCAGGTACTGACTCAGTAACGAGCCAACTCCAGCGTTCGATCCTCGGAAGAAGAGAGGCTGGTAAGAAAGCTGAACTCGCTATTTTCAATTCGGCTTTTGTGCCTGTCCTCATCTATGGTCCTGAATGTCGGGAAATGACAGAAACAGTACTATCATAGATATAAATGAATAAAATGGGGTAGACAGGGTGCGTAGCTCGGAGATCAAAGAGTCTCTTCAGATCGAGCCGCTATTGCTTCGCGTTGTGAGGACTTAGTTCCGGTACTACGAATCTGTGATCAGAATATTAGTTTCAAATTTTGACACAAGGCCTGCAAATTCTGAAGAGAGGTTAAGTCGATTACCTCGACCCCAGTGTTCAACTGGTACTTTTTTTATCGACCCCAAAAGGATGGCAGGCAAAGTCGGCTTCAGCGAAATTTGAACTCAGAACATAGCGATAGACAAAATACCTCTAAGCATTTCGTCCAGCATGTTAACGATTCTTCCAGCTCGCCGACCTCTGAGATCAGAATATTGCAGGAAAGAATATCGAGAAAGATTTTTCGTGCGAACCAACCGGCGGGACACTTAGGGTTAGGCAAAACACGAGTTGATTGGGTAATATCAATAGTCTCCACTGGTCACGCTTGGAAGTCCAGCCGGAAAGTTAAATTAGGGTTGCTTCTGATACGATCTTATGGAGGAGGAGCCTCGAGTCTACCCCTATGTTCATAGCAGGAATAGTGGGCGAAGAAGGATTGAATAATAAAGGGAAAGATGGGGGTTGATATTTTGCCAGTTTTACAACCGCTGCCCTAACGTGTAAAAATATAACATGTCAACATCATAGCGGAGAAATAGAGTTATGGGGATGAAAACTATATTTTGTTCTCTCATTAATTGATGACGACAGAGGGCAGCACTGGACTGGACAGATATGGTGTTTTTACAACTTTTACCATAAGAGAGAATATCTTCTTCACAGTAACTACAGTGAATTTGTCCTTAGCAGTTAAAATATGTTACAAACATATTTTGACTAACCTAAAGTTTGCTTATACCTAAATACTGCTTGGCGCTGATACTGATAAATTTCTTCCGACCTGGCGGTCTAATAGAGCATCTCAGTAAATGTTGTTGACTGTGTTTTAGTTAAAGCTATGGCTTTAAATCTAGCCAGAGTTACCTCTCTTCGGTATTTCCTCTTGATAACGACTAAATAGCTTGAAACGCAGCGTCTGGGGTATCCGACAGGAGGAAGCACTGGACAAATATGACGTTTTTTTACACCTTTTACCATAAGATGGAATTTTTCTCCACGGTAACTGAAGTGAATTTGCCTTCAGAATTGAAATGTCACTAACATATTTTAATTTATCGAAAGTTCACAAAAAGGAGTCTCCCCAAAATTTCGTGGGGAACTGTATTTGACATTGTTTGAGAACCGATATCAAAACGTGTAAATATAACGTGTCTCTTGTACAGCCTACATAAATCTCGTTATATTTCACACATTCAATAAGGTGCATTATATAAATACTTTCAAGTATTGGCTATTGTTTTCAATTGTTATCGTAATTTAGACTGTGAGAAAATAGTTGCCTCACTTCCAAACATACTTTGAGGCCAGCATATTGGAGGGACGTTTGTCAATTACAACGATCCCATTAAGAGGCTGATATTTTATTTTATCGATTCCGGATGATGTTTACAATCTTGTTTTAACATACCACCTTCACAGTGACCAGTCTTATTTATGCTGCAATTGTGACCATGTTATTAAAAAAAATTATGACTGTTTTATTAATTATATAGACTAGCGGACTTGTTTGGGAATATATATATATATATATATATATATATATATATATATATATATATATATATATATATATATATATATATATATATATATATATATATATGGCCTGCTTGTTTGTTGCACCTTGTTTACCATTTTGTCCATGTTCTTTTGCCACGTCATGTACCCAGTTATGTATCTATATGTACATGTGGATGAAGGTATATACATACATGTACATATATATGCATATACTCATATATTGTTTGTATCACGACAGAACGCACGCGTTAACCTTTATACAGTAAGTTTTATATATATATATATATATATATATATATATATATATATATATATATATATATATATATGTATGTATGTATGTATATGTATGCTTGTGTGCATGTGTGTGCATGCATGCCTACGTGTATATGTATATGTGTATATATGTATGTATATGTGTGTATGTATATGTGTGTCTATGTGTATATATATATATATATATATATATATATATATATATGCGTGCATGCGTACGGGTCTAAATATGAAAGTACGCACGCCTATATAATAATGCATACATACACACACACACACACACACACATATAAGTACATGTGTGCATGTAGGTATCGATATACACCTCTTGCTTTCTTTCTCTCTGATTCCTCTCCCCACACCATCACATTAGCCAATAGAATAAACATATAAGTCTATTTATAGAAACTTGACCGTTCTTAGTATTCTTCCCTTCCGTTTTGTGGTTTACTACTCACTTTAGAACCCCCCACACACACACTCCGATACCTTTTTCTGTACCTATCCCTAAATACCTTTCTAACATATTCATTACTTACATTTTTATCTCTTCTTACCCCCCTACTCCTATCCCCCTCTTAATATCTAAATAACACTTCTTTTTCTTTTTTTTTCTTTTTTCTCACTTCCTTACACTTTTTCATTTTCTCTTCCTCTTTCTTTCCTTCTTCTTTTCTCACCTTTTCCTTTGACCTCTCTCTTCATTTTAACATACACATATCTTCTCCCATCTCTATCCACTTGAAATTAACACTGCATTCTCAAATTTTCATTCACACCACAAAACCCCTTTGAATGAACAGCACATGGAATCTACATCTCCACACTTTCCATGTGTGATGACAAAATATGGACTCCTATTGGAATTTACATACCACGGGCAGAAAGCATTTATACCACTTCTACACACCACTTCCTTGGATAATGGAACTGCAACTATAACATCTTTATACATTTTTATTTTTATTTCTACATTCATCCTCCTATTTCCCTATATACTCCTTATATGCTTCCTTGTCCAAAATAACTCCTATTTTGAACTCTAATATTTCCCTCTGTTTAACCATCTCACATCGTCTCTGATGAAGGGATATGCTTAATATCTCAGAAACAGCTGTAAGATTAATTTTCTCTTTATAAATGTCCTGAAAACTCCACACAGCCTTGGCTTTGTTGTCTCATTTTGTTTAACACACACACACACACACAAACACACACACACACACACACACACACACACAAACACACACACACACACACACACACACACACACACACACACACACATAAAGAGAGGTTGGACAAAATAACGGAGACGCCTTAAAATTTCAAACAAATTGCCTTTGGCAATAGTTACAGCTTAAATTCTACGAGGTATGGACTCGTACAAAGTTTGAATTGTTTCCTAAGGAATTTTTAGTCCATTCTTCAGCTAAAACAGTCTCCAGTTCTTGGAGGTGGAGGATATTTGCTCCTTGTTTTTCTAAAATGCACCATAAATGTTCAATAACATTGAGATCTGGGGACTGTGGTGGCCAGATAAGATGTTCAACGTCACTAGTATGTTCCTCGTGCCATTCAGTAACAACTTTAGCTGTATGAATTGGTGCATTATCATCCTGAAAGATTGCGTTTCCCTCCGGAAACAGTTCCACAACCATAGGATGAGTCTGATCAGACAAAATGCTTAAATAGTCTTGACTATTAATTCTGCCATGAAGGGAAACCATTGGGTCGGTGGATTTCCAAGATATATCATCACACATCCTCTTCCATGTTTAACAGTTGGAAGAAGGCAGTCTAAGTCAAATGCTTCTTTTGGTTGTCTCCACACGTATACTCAGCCGGTGGTCGGAAATAAGGTAAAGGATCACTCATCCGAGAAAATAACATTCTTCCACTGCTCTAAGGACCAATTATATAGGTTTTTATTTCACTCTAAACGCTTTGCAACGTTTGTTTTTAAAAGTAGTGGTTTTCTGATTGCAGCTCTCCCGTGAAATTCGGCTCCCAGCAAACAGTTTTGGGGGAAAACTGGGTTCTCGAGGTGGTCATTAAACTCTGCATTAATTTTGGGAGCTGTACTTTTATGATCCTTTCTAACAATTCGCGTAAGAGTCCGACGGTCCCTACCTGAAAGTTTTGGTTTTCTTCCAGAGTTTTGTTTCGACGAGGAAGTTTTTCCTTCTTTCTCAAAGGCTGTCAATACTTTCAAGACAGTACATCTTGATACACCAAACATATCGGCTGTTTTCGTTACGCTAGCGCCTACCATACGAGCACCAACAATTTGATCTATTTAAAAGTCTAATAGATCTGTCATTTTAAATAATTTTAATTACCTTTTTCTGATGATATCTGAAAAGAAACAGCAAATTTAGCAAAACATAATAAGCAACACTAATAATAAATAAAAAACATAAAAATAAACAGCTTTTGACGGTTTTATAGATATTTCAAAATTATGATGCTATGACGTTAGGTGTTTCCATTATTTTGTCCAACCCCTGTATATATAAAAAACAGACAGAGTTGGAACTCTTTTAAATAAAATAATATATTCCTCTATACACGATCATACAAAACCCTCTTTTTGTATTTATTTTTACTCATATATATATATATATATATATATATATATATATATATATATATATATATATTACTCTCTCTCTTTTACTTGTTTCAATCATTTGACTGTGGCCATGCTGGAGCACCGCCTTTAGTCGAGCAAATCAACCCCAGGACTTATTCTTTGTAAGCCTAGTACTTATTCTATCGGTCTCTTTGGCCGAACAGCTAACTTACGGGGACGTAAGCACACCAGCATCGGTTGTCAAGCGATGTTGGTGGGACAAACACAAACACACAAACATATACACACACATATATATATATATACATACATATATATATATATACGACGGGCTTCTTTCAGTTTCCGTCTACCAAATCCACTCACAAGGCCTTAGTCAACCCGAGGCTATAGTTGAAGACACTTGCCCAAGGTGCCACGCACTGGGACTGTACGCTAAACCATGTAGTTGGGAAGCAAGCTTCTTACTACACAGCTACGCCTGCGCCTATCTCACAATTTTTATTGTGGTTTCTCTTTTTTTTTTCACCCCTTTTGCCCACAACTTAAGTTTCAAACTAACTTTGCAGTTACTAAAAAAAGGTTGTGTTTAGTTGTCTATTAGAATAAAAGCGCTAAAAGGCAGGTTGGTAATCGCTTACGGCCATATCACGCTGAGAGCACCGGTTCTCGTCCGATCACCGAAGTTAAGCAACGTCGAGCCTAGTGAGCATTTAGATGACCAATTAGTAGGCCTAGATACTGTAAGCATCTCACATTTTAGGTGCAGACGTGGATGTGTAATAAGAAGGTTCCGGGTTCAGTCCCACTGCGTGGCACCTTGTGACTTCGGCCAGATCAAAGCCTTGTGAATGGATTTGGTAAACTGAAAAAACGCCGAACTTATACATATATATCTATGTGTCAGTGTTTGTCACCCCCCCCCCAAACCGCTTGACATCCGGTGTTAGTGTGTTTATGTCCCCGTAATGTAGCGGTTCGGCCTAAGGGATTGATAGAATAAGTACTAGGCTTTTAAACAAAAATAGTACTGGGATCGATTCATTCGACTAAAAAATTTCTTCAAGGTGGTGCTCCAGCATGGCCGCAGTCTAATGCCTGAAACAGGTAAAAGATGAAAGACGATAAGATCTGATAAGACGGAAACCTGACCGAATTATCGTCATGCTGTCAGAAACCAGACTAACTTTCCTATATATTTTAATTTTAATTCATTTTAATTAATTTTCTTTTGCCCACAGCCAGGAACTTTACAGTGTCCCCTTGTACATATATACATTGCATATATATGCGCGACTATGAATGCACACACACTGTTTCTTTCACACACACACATACGTATGCGTATGTGTTTATGGCAAAGAGTTTCACAAGAACCAAAACGAATACTTCATATGTGGTCCATAAGTGTATTTAACATACAATTGAGAACAATTTTAAATTCAAGAAATTAGACAATATTCGTTTCTCCTCTAGGCACAAAGCCCGGAATTTTGGGGGAGGGGACCAGTCGATTAGATTGACCTCTGTATGCAACTCGTACTTAATTTATCGACCCCCAAAAGATAAAAGGCAGAGTCGACCTCTGCGGAATTTGAACTCAGAACGTAAAGACAGACGAAATACCGCTAAGTATTTCGCACGGCGTGCTAATGTTTCTTATTTCTTTATTGCCCGCAAGGGGCTAAACATAGAGGGGACAAACAAGGACAGACAAAGGGGTTAATTCGATTACATCGACCCCAGTGCGTAACTGGTACTTAATTTATCGACCCCAAAAGGATGAAAGGCATAGTCGACCTCGGCGGAATTTGAACTCAGAACGTAACGGCAGACGAAATACGCGAAGCATTTCGCCCGGCGTGCTAATGTTTCTGCCAGCTCGCCGCCTTGGAAATTAGAAAATACTAACATATCTCTGATACTCCGTCTAGTCATTAGGTGGCAGCCATGCTGAGGCACCGCCTTGAAGGACTTTTACTCGGATGGATCGACCCCAATACTTTTTTATAATTTGTTTTTAAGCCTTGCACTTATTCTGTCGGTGTCTTATGCCGAACCGCCAGGCTACGGGGAACTAAACATATCAACACCGGTTGTCAAGCGGTGGGGGTGGTGGACAAACACTCACACACACACATATACACACACATACACACACACATACACACACACACATACACACATCTCTCTCTCTCTCTCTCGTTCCATATATGTATATGTATATATATATATGTATGTGTATGTATTTATATATATATATATATATATATATATATATATATATATATATACGACGGGCTTCTTTCAGTTTCCGTCTACGAAATCAACTTAGAAGGATTTGGTCGGCCCGGGGCTAAAGTAGAAGACATTTGCCTAATGTACCAAGCAGTGGGACTGAACCTGGAACCATGTTGTCGAGAAGCAAACTTCTTACCACAGAGCTACATGTGCACCTAAAATTAAAGAAAACAAAAAAAAAGAAACAATAATGTGTTAAGGTATCTACTTCCCAATATTGTTGCTTTGAATGCAACTACAAGCATATATTCCTAATTATCTAATTATACAAAAACTGACTCATGGACACACACCCCCACACATACAGATATATGAATAAGAACACATGCAATAAAGGTAGGGCAATTAAGGCAGTTTGGATTAATTGTTGCCAATGGTTGGGAAACACAGAAATAGAAACACTATTTTTGTTTACTGCGACAGAAGAAAACAAACAAGTTTCTAATCTGTTAATCAGTATGGTAAGTAGAATGATTGGAAGGTTCTAGTAGTAACTTGCTTAGTTGAAATCTATAGTAGTGTCTCTTTATCTCTCTCTCTATATATATATATATACATATATATATATATATATATATATATATCTTTACTCTTTTACTTGTTTCAGTCATTTGACTGCGGCCATGCTGGAGCACTGCCTCTAGTCGAGCAAATCGACCTCAAGACTTATTCGTTGGAAGCCTAGTACTTATTCTATCGTCTCTTTTGCCGAACCGCTAAGTTACGGAGACGTAAACACACCAGCATCGGTTGTGAAGCGATGCTGGGGGGACAAACACAGACACACAAACATATACACGCACATATATATATATATATATATATATATATATATATATATATATATATGTGTGTATATATATATATATATATATATATATATATATATACATATATACGACGGGCTTCTTTCAGTTTCCGTCTACCAAATCCACTCACAAGGCTTTGGTCGGCCCGAGGCTATAGTAGAAGACACTTGCCCTAGGCGCCACGCAGTGGCTCTGAACCTGGAACCATGTGGTTGGTAAGCAAGCTACTTACCACACAGCCACTCCTGCGCCTTATATATACATATATATATATATATATATATATATATATATATATATATATATATATATATATATATATATATATATATATATATATAAATATATATATATATATATATATATATATATATATATATATATATATATATATATATATATATATATATATATATATATATATATATATATATATATATATATATATATATATATATATATATATATATATATATATATATATAATCAGCTATTCTGATTATATGTCTGTGCACACGTTTGAATGTGGTGTGTGCCAGAGGGTTTGCAAATCCAATGGGGGTCTTAAAAGACATGTTAGGATCCACAATGAGCAGAACTTACTTGCAGGTATCGGTAGTGCAAATCAGAGGTGCAATCTGTGTGAGTGTTTTTTCAAAACACTGTCTGGTTTAAAAAGCCACATCAGACGCGATGAAAGGGCTAAGGTGTAGGTGCAGGAGGTGGTCAAACTCTGTTTAAGGAGTAGACAACCACCATATATATATATATATATATATATATATATATATATATATATATATATATATATATACACACATATATATATATATATATATATATATATATATATATATATATATATATATATATATATATATATATATATATATATATATATATATACACTCCAGCCGCTGTGAAGGCAAGACGAACTACTAGCGTTCTACCTCAGATTCGCGTTTGGCCGTACGGCTTTTGAATGTTGTTTTCACTGTCCAATTTTTCCTGTCTTGGTTTGTGTTTGCCACCTTGGAATCTTCTGTGTAGTGGGTTGATCCACTATTCAGGAAGAGACTATTCTAGAGTACGTTCTGTCTTATCTTCGAAACGTCAGGTTAGAATAGAGACAGCTGATGAAGGAATATTCCAAGTGGCTTTCCGTTTTCCTATGTGTTCGTTTCGTTGTCTGTAGTTCATTGTTCTAACGTCCTGTACCCTGATATGCATATATATACACATGTAGATGTAAGTATGTACATATATGTGTGTATACATGTATATATATTCTTTGTATTATATATATATATATATATATATATATATATATATATATATATATATATATGAAGAGCCGTTTTAACGATGCGTCCTGCCCAACTCTTCGAAACGCCGGTGTTAAAACGGCGGTAGCTGATGAAGGAAAATGTTCTCTATGTGGCCTGTGTGTTTTCTGTACTCTGGTTGTTATTATTTTCTTGTCTACGTTTTGTTTGCAATGTCCTGTACCCAGATATGCACCTATATATACAGGTAGACGTAGGTATGCACATACCTGTACGTATATATGCATATACTCATTTATTATTTGTTTATATATATATATATATATATATATATATATATATATATATATATATAATGTCAACAGCACAAGTAACACGGTAAGGAGCGGCGGCGGTGCCAACGATGGCAATAACAACAACTACCACGATGCCAACATCGTGGGCCAACACATATATACAGAGAAATACAGGAACTGTACCAATTTTTTTTTCGGATCTTAGGACAGCAGCAGCACAATGGGGTGAGAGGATGAGGCTGAGAAGAAGGCCACACTACTGCTAAAAACTATGACACACAAACAAACATATACACACACACGCATGCGCACGCACACACACACACACACACACACACACACACACACACACACACACACACACACACACACATCCACACACAAACAAACAAATAAACAAGGACAAAAACGCATTTCAAGAGATGGATACACATTTTAGAATAACAGAATGGAGTAAGTGGACCAAGAACAGACGAAAACGAAAAGTGTTGCTGAAGAGGTCACAGATGTGTGACGAAATATTTCCGGACAATGGACATGAGTTTAATGACCATCCCTAAATACAACGTCTGTTTCAACACACGATTTCACATCAGAATCTTGCAAAATGAATTGATAAACGTATATATATATATATATATATATATATATATATATATATATATATATATATATAATAATAATAATAATAATAATAATAATAATATGGAATATTAATCCAAAACTTACTGGGAAAAATTCAATTTAGCAATTCTAAATCAAATTTTACAATATAATATATATATATACATATACATCTATCTATATATATATATATATATATATATATATATATATATATATATATATATATATAATTTAGAGAAAAACGTCTATTAATTAATTCAATAAAGAAAAAACGATGGAGGTTTTCCTCTAAATTATATATATATATATATATATGACTGCTCGCCATTATTCCCTTCCACATCAGCTAACTCTGATGAGCGTAAGATTATATAATCAGATTGTTACCTAACACTCCATCGATTTCCTTGCGTGAAACTGATTGGTGAGATCAGCCGTGGTGATTATATAATACTATATATTTCGGAAAATATTCCCACTCTATTGACAGATATACGAGGGCATCTTTTCCCTGACTTATTGTCTTTTACACGATTCACGCACGTGTATATATATATATATATAATATAATATAATATGATATAATATAAAAATAATATATTATATATATACATATACTAAAACTGGTCCTGCGCAAGGATGACAGGCAAATTCGTGAAGTGTTCCATATTTTTCTCAAGGTGGTGCCCCAATATAGCCGCAGTTTAATGACTGAGACAAATAAAAGAAGAATATGTATGTATATATGTACACGCCCACACACACACACACACGTATACACAAACATATGTATATGCATAATTGGTGTTAGAATTTAATGCAGAAGAAAATAAAACGATTTGATGAGAAAAATTATGCAGTGAGAGAAAATTATATATATCAAAGATCAATATCATTTTACTTATTTTGACAAGTAAGGGAGACAACTGCAGACATATTTCTATCTCATTAGATTTCTTAAGTGAAGTATAGTCCTCACCTTGTTCCTTGAAGTATTGATGAAAGAATCTATAATACATTAAAAGTGAGCTTGAATCTTGCTTGCTTGCAATGTTACTCAACCAAACTGGCGCATCATGAGAAAATACTATGAATTAAGTTGCCCCTGAAATGTTAATACGAACAGAATAGAATAAAATAAGTTTCGCGTAAATAGGACAAGTGGTTTTTGAAATATTAGGGATTTTCGGGGTATAAATACCCAGAATGGTGCATAATGGGAAAATATCCCCAAAATAACTTAATCCTGAAAAGGAAGAAACTCTTACTTTTCGATTAGACACAGTGACTTGACAACGACAAAATACAATTTGTTTTTACAGTAAATGTTTATATTTTCGCTTTTGTTAAACACAATATTTTAATCATTTAGAAATATTTCTAAGTGAATGTGATTTCAAAAATGTAAGTTGTTTTTACAATAAGTATTTATATTTTAGCTTTCTTTAAAAAGACAGTATTGTAATGTTTTTAAAAATTATTTTGAAGTGAATACCATTACAAAATTTCTTTCGGCATATTTAGAAAATATTTTGAAGTGAAAATAACTTTTAAAATACTGTAAGTATTTCGTAAAAGACCCGTTCGTAACCTCGGTGTGGAATAATTTTTTTCTATAGGTTTTTTTCGAGTGCATTCAACGTATCTCACCTCTCAAAATTTGGCTGCTATTTCCAGCACGCTCTCCTACCACATAACAGCTATTTGCGATAAAGGGCTCGAGGTGGTAGGGCGTGCAAGAAAAAGCTGCCAAATCTTTCCTTTTCTGGGGAAAGGAGCCGTTTACGGGTGATCTCGATGTCACATTCGTTGAAAGCATTCGAAATAACCTGGATAATTTCCATATTTTAGAGAATGATTTATTCACACAAATTACTCAGGAACGTGAACAAATATCCAATAGTTAAGCTGCTATTAAAGTATTTAATGCAGTGAGTATATAAAAACTGTTATCTTGCTGTTGGCCTGTAAGAGGCTGAGTACTCTACAGGTATGTGTACTTTTAATGTAACTCCCTGGCAGTATTTGTGTGATACAATATATGTCAAAAATGGACAGGCAGATATCTGACATGCTTCTAAACAGTTTACGCCTATGTATCTGATTTAATTCTCAAGGCTTGGCGGGACACTAAAACTCAGTGAAAAACACCAGCTCAAAGTGACACGAAGCGGGATCACACCCAGAACTACATCATTATAAAAGGAACTTGTCAACCTTTCGACCGTGCCTGCGCCTGTATTTCGATACTATTATTATTATGAAAAAAAAAAAACGTGAGCTGGCAGAATCGTTAACACGCCGGGCAAAATGCTCAGCGGTACTTCATCCGTCTTTTCGTTCTGAGTTCTAATTCCGCCGAGATCGACTTTGCCTTTCATCCTTTCGGGGTCAATGAAATAAGTACCAGTCGATGTAATCAACTAGCCCCACCCCCAACATTTCAGGCTTTGTGCCTAAAGTAGAAATGATATTATTATTCAGTTATAAAAAGGCGGTGAGCTGGCAGGATCGTTGAATGAGTACCAGTTGAACATTGGGGTCGATGTAATCTACTTAACCCCTCTCCCAAAGCTGCTGGCCTTGTACCAAAATTTGAAACCATTATCATTCAGTGATAAAACAAAAACAAAGTATTTGCTCAACGACTAATAATACGAGGTTTTTCGAAAGTAAGGCAAACTTTTTTATTATCAGAGACAGGTCGTTCAAAGCGCACGTGTTGGTAGAGTAACTCTTCCTCTTTAATAACAAGTCCTCCTGCTCTTTTTGCATTGTAGGGAAATAATCTTTTGTACAATAGGCACAAAGCCTGAAATGTTTGGGAAGAATGGTACATGACTGGTACTTATTTTGTCGACTCCGAAAGGATAAAAGACTAAGTCGACCTCTGAAGATAGAAAATAATGGGTTCCAAGTAGAAGCAAAGTGCCATCATTGAGTTCTTGGCAAACGAGGGATGCAGGCCACTTGACAGTTTTGTTTATGAAGATGACATTACTGAGGAGAGTAATGTGTACAAATGGATGAAGAAGTCTAACCAGCATTGGAGATAGACCACGTACAGAGAGACCATCAACTACGAGCTTGCTGTGCAAGTGGCCTATGACCAAAGTGTTGTTCAAAAGATGGGTTAAATCTTTAAGTATTGGAAAGTGTGTGCAAAATCGGTACCTCGGCAATTGACATGTGATTTGAAGGATAGAGGGATGGAAGTCTTCTATAATCTGCTGATTGCGCTTAAAACCAACAAAGACACGTTTGTTTCCGATCTGGTAACATGATGAAACACGGGTATGCCTTTACGATCTAGAAACGAAGGCGCAGTCCACTGAATGGCGTCACACTGCTATTTCAATGCTTAACTATTTCAAGAGTCAACGACCGACACAGATATTTAGAGTTTGCTTTTTGATGAGATGACAAAGGCCTCGTTTACCTTGATTTTCTGGAATATGGTTTCCCATGACTAGCAAATGGTACAGTGAAACGTTCAAAGAGTTTTGAAAAGCCATAAGGAATAAAGAAGCTGAACGAATACCTGAAACCGATCTAGATTTTCCTATTGATTTTTATGTGCCTGATTGGAGGAAAGTGTCAAATTCACGGTCGAGGTGGAGGATGTGCTTTTCATAATTTTTATATTCCTGTCTTTGTATGTTCTGATTGTTGATCGACAAATGTCTTGTAAAAAGATTCTTTAGTACTGGAGTTTTATTTATTTATTTATACATACATACATACATACATACATACATACATACATACATACACACACACACACACACACACACACACACACACACATATATATATATATATATGCACACATACATATGTGTGTGTGTGTGTGGTGTGTACATATATATATACACATATGTATATATATATATATATGTATACATATGTATGTATGTCTGTTATATATAGGTATGTATGTACGTATATATATATATATATATATATATATATATATATATATATATATATATATATATGCATGTATATATGTATGTATGTATGCAAAGTGGATATATATATATTTGAAGTTTTATTGTGAGAGAGATGTCGAGTGGCTGTTGTTCCAATTTTAGTGTATGTACTGCCGAAGCAAGTGCTGTTGTTAATTACTGCTGTTAATTTCTTAATGTAGTGGTTCTAAAAAAAATTTCTATCCTTCTGTGGTATGTGTAAATATTTATTTCCTAGTTTAATTGTTTGATGAATTTTATTTCGGTTGTGTCGTTTTGGTGTATTGTTGTTTGACGTTGTCTCTCATTTTCATGAGGTTACTTATTTATAGTCCGTGTTAATTATGGTAATTTCTATGTCGTCTTCTGGGGGTATATTTTTGTTTAGATGCATCATGATCATTTTGTACTGTAGTATCTCTGTTAGTACTTGTAATGTTGATGGATCCTGAAAAAACTCGGTTCTGTTCCTTGGTGAAACTCATTCTATTGTGTTTTTTGTGAAACTGTTTTTGCTTTGCACTTTGATGTACGAATGCGTTGCGGTGATAACAAGTGTTTCAAGAAAAGCTAAATGCTTGTTTTCTCAGTGGTGGTAGTAGCTCTAAATTTGTAGCTCAAAAGGTGATGTCTGGGTGAAAATGCCGTAGTTGGGTTACCGTAGTTGTATGAGTTGCTGCTGTGAATTGTTTATGAGATAAAGGAAGTCTAGTTATAACGGGATAATTTGACTTCTGTTGTTGCATTAACTATTTATAAACCAAAAGCTGTTATGCGTACCGAACTCTAATAAAAGTATTCATGGATGTTAAAGTGCTGTAATAGACGTACAACTTGATGGGATGGTTTGTAGGGATGATGTTTGTACATAAACGTTTCGTCCAAAAAATAACATTGGAAACCTTATTATATTAGTATATTTCGTGTTCCTAGTTTATTTGCTTGTTTGTTTTTTTTTTATTTTCAGAGCCTGCAATTCTACTACTACAGACATGTGATTAGAATAATCACAAAACTGATTCTTGAAGGAAATCATCGCAAAACTGATTCTTGAAGCCGATCCAACTTGCAGGAGATTTAAGGGTAGACCAAGAGGGAGATGGTTGGACAATGTCCATAGTCTCAGTTGGTCACACTTAGAATCCAGCAGGAAAGTGAAATGACGATTGCTTTTAATAGGACATTTTTGGAAGAGGTACCTGAGCACTTAATTCCCAGGACCACAGTGACCTAGAACCCCACGATTTCACGTCCCTCCTAAGAATAGTGGGCGGTGAAAATAGATAGATAAGTGGAAATTTGATATTTATACACTGAATACGTTTTTATTCCTATTATAAGATCTTTCCCGTTGTGAAAGAGTCAGCTTAGTTTGATTTGGGTATAATATGGAATTGTGAATGTTTTATTTCATAATATTAAGAATGTTTCTCGAAATATTCCTATATAGATATCGTTAGGCACGACAAAGTGTTTTAATTCCATAAAGGTGATTTCAATGCCATGAATGCTGTTTTGTAGAAATTTCGGATTTTTTGTGACATGTTTACAAAATTTTTATTGTGTTTTTACAGCACAACTTTTTACACCTTGGGGTATATGAAGTGTTTATTTTCGGTTTTGTATTTTCTCTTGTACTGAGGGGTCTCTAAGCGGTGTCTAAGTGATATTTTATGTATCTCATCCCTATGTCTAAGCCCTGGAATTTTAGTTATATATTTGTCTGCGTTTTAAAAAGTATT
>NC_142932.1:48067084-48082084 GCF_046866305.1 Octopus bimaculoides | reverse complement strand
TAATATGTGACAATTATTCGGTAGCCATGATAAAACAGCGAGTTTCGGATGTCGGGGCGGAAACCCATGCCGCCATCTCTTCAGTTATCAGGCCATCAAAAAAATGCTATGTTGTTAGTGTTTATTGAATGAAAACAGCTAAAGTTCCACGAGGCTCCGGCAGTCGTGGGGGGGGGGGGGCTGCTGTGCTCCTTCAACACAACTTTCTCTCACTCTTTCTTCCTGTTTTTGTTGTACCTGTATTTCAAAGGGCCAGCCTTGTCACACTCTGTGTCACGTTGAATCTCCCCGAGAACCACGTTAAGGGTACACGTGTCTGTGGAGTGCTCAGCCACTTGCAGGTTAACTTCACGGGTCAACTGGAACACTTGTCGTCATAACCGACTGAGTGCCACGACGATTTATATATACATACATATATACATACATACATACATATACATACGTGTGTGTGTGTGTGTGTGTGTGTGTGTGTGTGTGTGTGTGCATTTCTCTATCCAAGCATTTAACCCCCTTTGAGTAAGGTTCACTTTGTTCTAATGATGCCATTAAGTTGTCGCACCAATACTATTTGGTCTGTAATTGGATGCCTATTGCTTTCTCTGCGTTAACTGTGTCACGAAGGAGCCGTTTCCTGTAATTAGGAGACTGGTGACAGGAAAGCGAAAATTAATAGCAAAACGCCAAAAAAGTGGCATACACAAGGCATTCTATCTAAATTACACTTTAACGATTCTGCAACATCTACGATGATACATGAATTTACACATACAACCATACGTACAGGGACGCGGGACCACGCCTGTATATATGTTTCTATTTATAGATATTCTTTCAGATGACACTGGTCACGTTCCTTTCAAATTTTGCACAAGGCCAGCAATTTTAGGGAGATGTGTCAGTCGAATATTTCTATTATGGTGCTCGACTGATACTTACTTTAACTCGCTTGCGCGCGTGCACGCTCACTTTCACATACAGACATATTTACACACACACACACACACACACACACACACACACACACACACACACACACACACACACACACACACACACACACACACACACACAGCCGGTGAGCTGGCAGAAACGTTAGCACGCCGGGCGAAATGCTTAGCGGTATTTCGTCTGCCGCTACGTTCTGAGTTCAAATTCCGCCGAGGTCGACTTTGCCTTTCATCCTTTCGGGGTCGATTAAATAAGTACCAGTTACGCACTGAGGTCGATATAATCGACTTAATCCGTTTGTCTGTCTTTGTCTGTCCCCTCTGTGTGTAGCCCTTTGTGGGTAGTAAAGAAATAACACACACACACACACACACACACACACACACACAAACACATACACGAGTAAGCACATAAACGTAAATCAAGGTGGAAAAAATAGCACTCGAATACCGAAGGTAGGACAGTGTACTTTTTTATCATAAAAGGTGTTACTCAGAATAACACGTTTCCATTCGCGGGACAGTTGCTCTTAAGAGAGTGAGTCATAATCGCAACTGGGATCTATTTTAAAACGAGGGCGCCAGTATTTTCTTAACGAAACACTAACGAAACACTTTGAAACTTGGGACACTGGTAGAATGTGTCATAATTTATACGCATATATTGTTTATATAATAAATTACGCTGTGCGTATCTATGTGTGTAACAATTTTAGAGTTCGGATTCTAGAGTTAGGGTTAGTTTTAGGGTTAGGGTTACGGTTACGGTTAACAGTCTAGTTAGGGTTAGGGTTAGGGTTAACAGTCAAGTTAGGGTTAGGGTTAACAGTCAAGTTAGGGTTAGGGTTAACAGTCAAGTTAGGGTTAGGGGATTAATACGATATACACCGTTACAGCGCTAACTGTTTTCAACTGAATAGACGTCAGTGATTAGTAGAAATTATCGAAATAAAACAATTTTTTACATGAAATAAATTCGAATACAAAAATATTTTTCTGTTCTATAACACAAAATAGATAAGTATACGAAGTTTGAAAGTCTTTCCGTATCAAAAACACTACATAAAACATAAATGAAAACTGGCGCCCCCGTTTTAAAATAGATCCCGCAACTGTCCGACGAACGGAAAACGTGTAACTCTGAGTAACAATTTTGTGATGTTTGTGCAGCTTTAATAAAACGTGTACACACACACACACACACACACACACACACACACACACACACACACACATTTGAAAGCGTGTGGCCTAGAGGTCAGAGTTTTGCACTCACAACCGCAAGACTAGTTTCGATTCCCAGAGCGGAGGTGCATTGTGTTCGAGCAGACAACAATTCATTTCACGTTGTTCCAGTTCTCTCAACTGCGCATACATACGTACGACGCCTTGACGGGTTAAATCAAAGAAATCAACCCTAGTACTTTTTTTTTAAAGCCTAGTACTTATTCTATCTGTTCTTTTTGCCAAGCCGCTATTTTACAGAAACGTAAACAAACCAGCTTTGGTGGTTGACAACCAGTGGTGAGAACCAGCATAAGGACACTCACACATAGATACATGCATGTATGTATGTACGTATGTATGTGTGGAGGCGCAACGGCCCAGTGGTTAGGGCAGCGGACTTGCGGTCATAGGATCGCGGTTTCGATTCCCAGACCAGGCGTTGTGAGTGTTTATTGAGCGAAAACACCTAAAGTTCCACGAGGCTCCGGCAGAGGATGGTGGCGAACCCTGCTGTACTCTTCCACCACAACTTTCTTACTTCCTGTTTCTGTTGTGCCTGTAATTCAAAGGGTCAGCCTTGTCACACTGTGTCACACTGAATATCCGCGAGAACTACGTTAAGGGTACACGTGTCTGTGGAGTGCTCAGCCACTTGCACATTAATTTCATGAGCAGGTTGTTCCGTTGATCGGATCAACTGGAACCCTCGATGTCGTAAGCGACGGAGTGCCAACAACAAATGTATGTATGTACACACACACACACACACACACACACACACACACACACACACACACACACACTATAATCTTAATAGAAGCGCAATAATTCAGTTAAGATAGTTTAGGAGTTGTCTCCCTTACTAAAATATTTTAAAATATCAGAAACTTATAAATTACACGTAAAGATGTCTTATGACGTAAGATAATAGGTACATGCGATTAGCGCTCAGCTCAAATTTCTGCCTAAACCATAACTTTAAATGGAACTTAGCATGCAGAGATGTTATAGCTGTCTAAACGAGAATTGCTTATAGGCAGTTTTAATCGGGCTCGTACCTGTGTATAGGATAGACAGGCAAACAACTGGTATCGGGTCAAATTGTGACTTTTATATATTTATATAACACACGGAGAAAAACGAATTCTTTAACGAGTTTAAATCATAAGAGATCAGCAAAAGCTCCATTCATGAATATTCATAATGATCGCGATATATGGCAGTATGCTCCAAGAATATTCATAAGGTAAGTCCGTAGCATTGATGTTAGACAATAGGCTAAGGCAGCCAGCTGGTAGAAACGTTTGAACGCCGGGCAAAATTCTTAACTGCATTTCGTCTGTCTTTATGTTATGAATTTAAGTTCACCCGAGATAGATATTTGCCTTTCATCCTTTCGGGGCCAATAAAAATAAGTACTATTGAGTACTAGGTGGATATAATCGACTTAACCCCTTCCTCGAAATTGCTGGCCTTGTGCCAAAATTTGAAACCGATATTACTCAGTAGGTTACGGTATATCGTGACAGCTAAAACCTAATCTACTTTTATATTTATATTTTCGCAAAGCTTACATTTTTAGATACATTATTAGCTTATGTCACTCCTAAGGCTTAGTTTTCTGTCAGGAACTAAGTTTAACAGCTTAGTATTTAACCAGAAATCTCAGAGCTTACTGCAATGTTTCACAACCTATTTTCCCTCAGGCCCCATAAGAACTTTCCAGAAAAATGTATACCCCACTCGTGGTTAGAAAAAAATCAGCTTTATTTTTTATAATACTTTATCACAATCATTTAATGCAAAAGAATTTACCGGTAACTTTTTTTTTATCAAGTACTGAGTACAAGAAAAAAAAAAACATTATTGACTAAGAATAAAAAAAAAAAATTTCATAGTTGCATGTCCCACTAAAATAAGAAGAAAAATATTGGATCCCACGCCCCACCACAATTTTCCCAGGCCTCACCGGTGGGGTGTATACCCCATGTTGGGAATCATTAATATACAATATTTAACCAGAAACTCTTGAAAAGCTTACAGATATACACATATTTTACTGTATAAAACTCCGTCTATATAGTTGGTGTTTTTGATCCAATAAGCAGCTTGCTAGTTTGGTCAGCTATAGCCTTCAGAAGGGCCAAGTTTGCTTTTATCTAAAACATCATTAACTTTTGAAAAAGTCACACATAACATCAACTTCAGACATGAACGCATTAAGTAATTGGTAAGCTTTGAACTAGTGGTCCCAAACTAAAGTCCCTTTATGTCCCTTGGGGGTCCATAAAAGATTTTGTAGTTAAAATGTATCTACAATAAAATCAGGTATATTTCTACTATACATAAAATATCTTAACGTTTTTTTTTCATACAATTCCTAATAATATTTGATTATAAGAATATAATGGGATTTTTTTAAATATCCGATGGCTATGAGGATCCATTGGAGTAAAGGGAACTACGGGTAAAAATTGGTTGAGAACCTCTGCTTTGAACGATTGGAACTCGCTTTTCGATTTCACTTTCGGCCATTGCGCTTCACCTAAGTAACTCTTATCATTGGTAATATTATGGTATTCAAACAATATCATATTGTATCGTCAACAAACTTATTGCCTTTTGACTAAGCAGGAAATGTTTATTACAGGATTCAGTTTCCTTCACTTATTAATTATATTTTCATTTTTATATCGTAATTGATAAATAATTAAATTGCTGAGTAGAAGTTTCCAATGGAGAAATCATCAGATCAATGAATTTGTAACGGTACAAGCGACAAGCAGAACAAATATCATTAAGGTCTTCGTTCATCGTGCACCGGTAAAATTTCCAGGTCTTTACATTCTGAATTTAAATTTCTCCTAGATCGACTTTACTTTTCTTTCCTTGGGGGTCGATAAATAAAGTACTGGTTGAGTACCGGAGGCGATGGTATTGAATAACTCCCTCCTTTGAAAATTGCTCACATTGTGCCAATATTACAAATATTTATTATATTAATATATCCTGTATTCGATTCCTCATTGGCACCAATTAACTTTTTTGTGTCCCCTCTTGCTACCATATTCATGAGTCTCTGAGTTCAAACCCCACCGAGATCAAATTTACCTTTCATGTTTTCGATGTCGAAAAAACAGTGTTGCGGTTTTAGGTAACTATTTCGACACCAACACATGCGACAATACTGGTATCAATATATATATATATATATATATATATATATATATATATATATATAGAGAGAGAGAGAGAGAGAGAGAGAGAGAGAGAGAGAGAGAGAGAGAGAGAGAGAGAGAGAGATGCATACCTACATTCATATACATACAGTTATGCGCATGCAATTATAAACACTGAATGGCGTAAGAACTTGAAAAAAAGATATCGAAAGAAAAAACATAAGTATTATTTCGTAATATAAATTTGTTACCTTGTGCCAATCCTTATATTAATTATTATATATATTAATTAGAAATCCTTATATTAATTAGAATTCTTGAAAAATTAGCAAAATAGGGGAGAGATCTGTAAGATAATTTTAAAATAGATTTTGTAATAGTAAATCAAAAAATTATTTTAAACTTTGTAGTATGTCTATTAGTTCCCTCGCTAAGTATCGCAGGCTGATCCCGCATAACACGCTAGATATTCAAAGAATTTAAATGAATGACTTGAATGAGTGAATGGATAATGTAGCTGTAACACAAACAGATTTTCAGTTTATCGCTTAGTTCAAAAGAGTTACTTCCCTTAGTAAACATAACTCGATTTCCACCTTTTCATTTATCATTTTCGTCATGAAATAATTTATATATCCTTTATCGTTTATCTGTTTCAGTCACTGTAGTGTGGCCATGTAACGGCAGTGCTTAGTCGAACAAATCGACTCTAGTAATTATTTTTAAGCCACGTGTTTATTCGATCGATTTTTTAAATCTTTACTGAGCCGTTAAGTGACATGGTCGTAAACAAACCAACACTGGTTGTCAATAGGTGGTGAAAGATTAACACAAAAGTACACACATACATGCACACACACGCACACACGCACACACACACACACACACACACACACACACACACATACATACATACACACAGAGTTTCCACCTGCCAAATTCATTTCAAAGTCAATAGTAGACCCAAGGTGCCGCGCAGTGTTATTGAACCAAAAATCACGCACTTACAAAATGATCATGTTATCCACACGGCCGTCCTGTATATATATATATTATAGGTTCGGTTCGAGGACTGAAATATGGGGAAGATGACTAGTCGATTACATCGACCCAATATGTAATTGGTACTTATTTTATCGACCCCGAAATTATGAAAGACAAGGTCGATCTCGATGGAATTTGAACTCAGAAACTAAAAAATGGACAAAATGCCGACGTGGTAACGATTCCGCCAGACCGAGTCATGTTGATCAAATTTAAATTGTTGTAGTGATTCCTTTCGTGAACATCTTAACTTCCATTTTCCTAGTTCCTGAAACCATTAAGACTGATTGATGATTACATATCGATTTTTCTCACTGTCTGAATTAAGTGGGGTTGACAACCCATCTGATGGAGCATTTCTTTCCTTTCAAACTGGATTTAATAAGGCTAATTGCTTATTCAATGATATTCATAAAAGGCTACCATATATATATATGATCAATAAGTATCCGGACTGTTGCCATAGTAACGAAGCTAAAGCATGCAGAGTCAAGCCACGAGGCAAAGATTGACCTCGAACTCTGCTATGCATGCACACGAAGTTTTGACGTTCTAGCTCACTTCTACTCTTTACAGCAGTGCTTTGAAGGAAGGTGTGTTGCGTGTGATCGTCGCATTGATCATGACAGAGAAAGTTGTCATGGCGATACCTGCTCAGAGGCCAACGCAAGGTTGCAGAAAGTGTATGGAGAAGAATGTATGAGCCGCACACAAGTGTATGAGTGGTTCAGACGTTTCCAAGATGGCCGAAAAAATGTCGATATTGTCGAAGGTTCTGGTAGACACGCAACCAGCAGAACTGAGAAAAACGTCGCAGATGTGCGTGCAGCTGTGAGGGGAAATCGTTGAATCACCATCCGTGAGTTATCAGAGGATGAGCAGATGAGTTACGGTTCATTATCATGGAAGATTTGGGTATGAGACGTTTGTCTGCCAAGTTTGCGCTAAAACTGCTTTCAGCTCACCAAAATAGGCACTCGGGTTTCAGTTGCATAAGATCTCCTTGATTGTGTCGAGAACGATGAAAACTTTTTGAAAACTTTGTGTAGGCCTCTGAGCAGGTATCGCCTTCATTTTCTACAACGTTCTTCCATCTATCTGGTAGACTTGCAAGGTCCCTCTTCCAAAATTCACTTGACCGTGACAGAAAAATATTCCTATTTCATATTTTTTCCGTCCAAATGTTTTTGAAGACTGCGGAATAAATGATAATCAGATGGGGCAGTGTCCAGCGAATATTGTGGGTGGAGCATCGTTTCCCATTCAAACTGCTCCAGCCTTTCGAATGTCATCCTCACTGCGTGTGGCTGAACATTATCCTGATGGAAGAACATCTTTTGTATTAAAAGTAAAGATGGTCGGGGTTTTTTTTTTTTTTCTAGCACTGACTTAAGCCGCTCAAGCTGCTCGCAGTAAATCTCCTTTGTTATCGTTTGGTTTGGGTTTAAAAGTTCAAAGTGGACTAAACCGTTCATATACCATCAAACACATAATATCTTCTTTAGCCTGGGATACCGGTGCTTCTCCTTTCCCTGCCCACTGTCATCGGCGCTTGACGTTTTTATAGAGAACCCATTTCTCGTCACCAGTCACTATTCAGTCCAACAAAGGTTCATTCGTGAGACGTGACAACAAAGAAGAGCACAACATTCACTCGCTGCGATTAAACTCAGAAAATTTGTGAATAACCCATTGACCCAATTTGCTGACTTTTCCAATGGTACGCAGGTATGGATGAGTGGTTGAATGACCAAATCCAAGCTTCTCTGCTTGGTCCTTACGATGGGATTTTGTTTCACCGGGTTTTGCAGGAGGTCCTCTACAGATCTTCCAGGACGAGGCTCGTCTTCTAGGCTGTAGTTTCCGGCTCAGAATTTCTGGAACCACCGTTGACAGTGGCTTACTCTTATTGTCCCATCCTCATATACTGTATTAATATTCTTCGCACTTTCCGTTACGTTGTTGCTTTTGTTGAACTCATAAAGCAAAATATGCCGAATATGCTTTTTGTCACTTCCATTATAGCTTTGAAAAAATAGCTGTCAAAACCAAACGACACCCTTCAAAACTGGCGCTAAGAATAAAGTCAAGGTAAAATTACTACCAGCTTTTATAGCAGGTTGATGCAAGTAGTTTATCCCGTTCCCCTCCGACTTTTAGTTCATGCAATTGAAAAAATCGCATTACTTATGGGTGACCCAATATATACTATAAGCCCCAGAACATACATACATATGTATGTATGTATGTATGTATGTATGTATGTATGTATGTATGGGCATGTATGTCTGTTTTTATATATGCATGCTTACGCACACATACATACATACATACATACATACATACATACATACATACATACATACATACATACATAATTTGCGAATTAATAGAGCTATTTAATTCGATAGCAATATCAAACAAAGATGTCTCCTGGGAGTAAAGTATCTATATTCGTAAAGTCGGTTTTAATCATGGCGTATTCGACACGTGAAACTTATTTAATCTAATTCTTCCCATTGACTGTGATTTTGTTGATAATTCAAGATAAAGTTCACTTGTTGTGTAGCTCCAGGGCTAATGTTCAATTTGAGTATAAGCCAAATAAACTACAGCTTAAGATCTCATAGTATGCAGATAGCTCTAGATAATTAATATGCATAGATGTTCTTCAGTTTATGTGAGACCCTCTGGGATAAATATCTTAACAAAGGGCATCAAATATATAGCTAAAGGCTTTATATAATATAAATCCGGCATTGTCCAAGTCAATCCGAGTCGAGAGGTCCTTTGATCAAATGCATTCTCGGCGTGACCATACTGTCTTTTCAAGGGTATCCAATATGTGCACAGATTAGATAATTGCGTTGTCTAATGTGTGTTTTCCTCAAGGCGGCGATCTGGCAGAAACGTTAGCACGCGGGGCGAAATACTTAGTGGTGTTTCGTCTGTCTTTTCGTTCTGAGCTCAAATTCCGCCGAAGTCGGCTTTGCCTTTCATCCTTTCGGAGTCTATAAATTAAGTACCAGTTACGTACTGGGGTCGATCTAATCGACTGGTTTCCTCCTCCAAAATTTCGGGCCTTGTGTCCGAAACCGATGGATATATATATCTCACAGTATGGTAACATGGCAGAGTGATTTAGAAGTCCGCTTCTCAATCGCAAAGTTCCTGTTTCGATTTGCCTGAAAAGCACCTTCAACAAAGCGCCTTCTACAGTAGCATCAGGTCGATGCAATCCCAGCGTGTAAAATTGAGATTGACAGAAAATGTGCGGGATACTGTTATCTGTTATTCAAAAGCCAAACCTCTGTCACGAACTTTGCTAATCTGAACTGTCCTGGAAGTTACGTTAAGGGTACAAATACCTGTGAAATGCTTAGCTTATTGCATCATAATTCAATATGTATACTCCCGTTTACTCCTTTAATTGTTTCAGTTATTTGACTGCGGCCATGCTGGAGCACCGCCTTTAGTCGAGCAAATATACCCCAGGACTTTTTCTTTGTAAGCCTAGTACTTATTCTATCGGGGACGTAAACACACCAGCATCGGTTGTCAAGCGAAGTTGGGGGGACAAACACACAAACATACACACACACACACACACACACACACACACACACACACATATATATATATATATATATATATATATATATATATATATATACGATGGGCTTCTTTCAGTTTCCGTCTACCAAATCCACTCACAAGACTTTGGTCGGCTCGAGGCTATAGTAGAAGACACTTGCCCAAGATGCCACGCAGTGGGACTGAACCCAGAACCATGTGGTTGGTAAGCAAGCTACTTACCACACAGCCACTCCTGCGCCTATGTAGCAAAAAAAAAAATCCACTGACTTATTGTTTTGCAATTCTTAGTTCCGTTCATCGCCTTTCCATCCTTATTAGGCACTGATAAAATTAACACTAGTGTTATGCTGTCACTTAAATTGGTTATAATTATAATTCATCTTTTACATAAGTGGCATTGTACAGGGCTGTCTTAACAGCATTATAGGCCTCTGGGTCATGTAATGTTCTTGGGCTTATAGTATATATTGATTGACAGCAAGCCACGAAGTATACAGCTTAGCATTGGTCCCTGAAACCCGCAATGCTACTGGGCAACCGCCCAGTATGCCCGCGTCTTAAGATCGCAGTAGCATTATGTCTTCTCATATACGAGATATCAATTTAAATAGCGGTGAAAATTACTATATTAATTAACGATTAACGGTTATATATGTATAGATGAATTCCTTTGTATTGTAGAACAACAACAAAAAGTCCTAATTAGTAAATGTTTTGAAATTTTGGATTCTTTCCCAAGGTTGGGTAGAAACAACTAGACTGCTAAGAATTTATAGTTACACCCACTTCATATTTGAATTTCTAAATAAAATCTGACGAAAAACAAAAATAAACAAATGGAGACGAGCAAAAGATGAAGCTTACATTCCTGTAGTCATTTGCGAGAGAGAGAGAGAGAGAGAGAGAGAGAGAGAGAGAGAGAGAGAGAGAGAGAGAGAGAGAGAGAGAGACAGAGAGACTGAGAGACAGAGATAGACAGAGAGAGATAGATAGAGAGAGACAGAGAGACAGAGACAAGAGAGAGAGACAGAGAGAGAGACAGACAGACAGACAGACAGACAGGAAGAGTGACTGAGATAGAATAGAAAAGAGAAGATGGAAATTAGTTAAGCGGTAATAATTACATTAGTCCAACACAATACCACACATTAAATTTATTTCTAAAGCAACGAGCTAGCAGAATCGTTAGCACACTGGGCAAAATGCTTAGTGGCATTTCGTTTTGTCTTTACGTTTTGAGTTAAAATTCTGCCTTCTCCCTTCATCCTTTCGGAATTGATAAAATAAATGCCTGTTGAACATGATCGCTGTAATCGACTAGGTCCTTCCCCACAAATTTCAAGCTCTATGCCTACAGCAGAAAGAATTATTAAAGTTATGTCTATGCAACATTACATATTAGTCCCTAACTCAACACCATACATCAATGTTATGCCTTTGTAACATCATATATTACTGGCCAACACAGCACCACACATTAATGTTATGTCTATCTGTAACATGATACATTACTGCCGTAGTTTGACTGCAAACCGATTCAGCGACGCAGGTTCGATAAGCCATCCTATTTGCCCTATTCTTTATAGTTGCAATTTTTGCTCGAAGTCAACACCCTGATCCTTGTGGACCAGATAAACTTTGCTGTTTGTCACACAATAGAAGAAGGGAATTTTCTGTGATGATCCAACGACCTATTTAAATTTATGATACCGTTTTAATGTCAAAGAACCGCTAACTAACGAGAGGATAAAGTGCCAATATAAATTTGTCGGACAAAAGACCACCGGTTCGAGTCCTATTGCCAATACTACCACATATTTTGGGGAAAGACATTTGATTCTCAACAACCCAGTCTACTTAGCTGCAAATAGGTATTACAGGAATGTAAAAACTCAAAATCAGTCAAAGCTTTCAAATATGTGATCTGGTGTAAATTTGGCAACTAGTATTCGAGAAAATATATACAGAACATGTGTGAAGCATATGTGAAAGTGCATGGCCTAGTACTTAGCGTGTTGGACTCACGACTGTTAGACCGTCGGTTCGATTTCCGCAGCGCGCGGCACAAATATATCCCTGAACGAAACATTAATTTCACTTTGCTCCCGCTGAAAATGAATAATAATGGCATCCTCCAGTGGAGAGGGTTGGTCACCCTTTGACGTACTGACGTCCTGGACGCGAAATTTTTTTCCCACGAGAATTCCGGACCCCCAGTTATGAACTCATTTGCATACAGCCAATCAGAGCTCAACTATCAAACTGATTCATGAGCACATAACAAGTGATGGGCGATAAGCTAAGGTCACTTGGGTAAGGAAAGACCATGCTTCTTTTCTGTTTTAATAATGCTTGTTGTTCTTGTTCTTGTTTCACCCATGACTGCCTCTGCGTAGTTATTTGTGTTGTTATTTACTTTTTAAAACGGTAAGGGGAAAGGGTTGCTAGCACATCATCCTCTACCCATATTTTTCCCATCCACATCTTTACCATATGTGACCCTAACGAAATCCGATAATAGATATAGATGCAAATCTATTTAATAACTAGTCTCCTTCTAAAATCAGGCATAACTTGGCGATCGGTCGATATACAAAAACATTCTTCGTCTTGAGTTTACTTGGTAGAGTGCGTTTGTTAACTTGACAACAAGGTCAAGGTGAGCTCTGGTTGGCTGTATGCAAATTAGTTCATTACTGGAGTTCGGAACTCTCGTGGGAAAAAATTTCGCGTCCAAGACAGGACGCAGTTTTGTGCTCTCAGCGTAAACACCTTCAAAAATTCAGATAAACCTCGGTTAATGGATAATTCATATGAAGTTTATCTCACTTGAGGCAGATTATAGAGCAGCAAATGAAGGAATTACTTCTCTAGAGGAATATATTTGCAAAATGCTCCAAGTTAATTTTGTTAGCAGCATGTCTTCATTGGGAGACAGTCTCTGCATATAGACTAATACAGTGCTTTTCATTGATGGGAACTGTGGGAATTAAAGGGGATCTGATAAATTTCTGTTTAATAAAATTAAGATATTTTAATGTTTAAAAACTTGCCCAACTCTATTGTTTTCTTTACATAATATATTATTGACCATTGACAAGGAGTTAGTGAATCCAGTACCAAAGATTACACTTACAGCTTCATACTTCTTATTATTGGATTAACGGGATACGTACTAACTCACCAGGAACAATAAAAATCTGCAAGACCTTCTTAAGATTTTAAGAATAATGAACAAAATAGGATGCTTTCTTTCACAACCTTGCTACCATGCAGGTACCTGTTCTAAATTAACTTTAAATTAAAAAGAAAAAAAATCATATATACGTACATGCGTACATACATACATGCCCACTTTCTGTATTGTATATTTATTTATTCTTCGTTTGTTTGTTCACTTTCTGTCATATTTAGTTCTTTGTTCGTTGGCTTGCCATATCCCGGCGGCTTCTAGCTGCTGGTGCCACAAGGGGAATAATATTGTTGTCGAAGGCGCGAAATTGCGTTTGACCCTCTGGCCGATAACTGATGAAGATTTGACGACCTTCTGTGTCTGTTTCCGTTTGTTTGTGCATTTATTTATGTTTTTTTTTAATTTATAATAGTCTAGTCTGGTAAATTTGTCAGTACCCAGTTACGATGGAACTAATTATTAAACACAAAGTATGAAATAAATTGATTTATTCGTGTTCTTAAAACATGGCCGTCATTGTTTCATTGAAATGAATGTTCGCCAAGCATCATTAGAGAAGTTAAATTTCTGTCTCCAAAATACAACTTCTCTGATGATGCTTAATGAACAGTCGCTTTGCTGAAAGGTAGGTGGCCACACAAACACATAGACACATACACACTCACTCTCTCCCCCTCTCTCCCTCTCTCTCTCTCTCTCTCTCTCTCTCTCTCTCTCTCTCTCTCTCTCTCTCTCTCTCTCTCTCTCTCTCTATCTATCTACCTCTCACGCACGAACACACAAAATATGTAGCTAGACTTTAGTAAAACAACTGTCACTTTTGTTTCCAGAGAAAGACACCAACCGACAATAATAAATTAATAGAATTTTTCACCTATACCATGATTAAGAAAGGAAAAAATTATACCGATGCAAACTCTGTTTTTAACTTCTTAATGAAGTACACGTGTATGTGTATGCATGTACATACAGATATACATATACATACATACATACATACATACACAGACACACACACACACACACATATATATATACACACACACATATATATGCATGTACACACACATACACACGCACACACACATACACCTATACATACACACACACACACACGCACATATATATACACACACATATATATATATATGCATGTACACACACATACACACGCACACACACATACACCTATACATACACACACACACACACGCACATATATATATATATATATATATATATATATATATATATATATGTACATGTATATATATATATATATATATATATATATATATATATATATATATATATATATATTTAAATAATAATAATATTTTATAAGCTTAACGCTTATAAGCGATCACCGTGTATTGACTAAGAAAATAGTCTAATATTGGGGCATATAAGCCCTCGATGGAAAAAAAGTAGGGCTGTCCGCACGCGTGGGACTCGAACCCACACCTCTATGTTGTCGCGAAAACGACACTTGCCCAAAGCGCCACGCAGTGAGACTGAACCCCGAACCATGTGCCCGACCAAAGCCTGGTGAGAGGATTTGGTAAACAGAAATTGAATATATATAGAGAGAGGGGGGGGGGAGAAATAGGAAAACTTGTTTTAAATCTCTGAGCGAGAGAAATACAGTAACAGTACCGAATAGCAATGTTTATATGCCAACAGAATGTGGCAGTCCTATAAAGAACGCAGTTACTGTTGTTTTAGCCCCAGGAAAACATCTTTTCCAGCTGTCTATCGACACACAGTTTGTGTCCGTTTAGCATTTGCAAATGCTATACGGACACATTTT
>NC_142932.1:48047084-48062084 GCF_046866305.1 Octopus bimaculoides | reverse complement strand
GTGGCCCAATTCTGCTCCACGATAATGCAAAGTCACATGTTGCAAGAATGACGCTGCAGAAACTCACAGACTTGGGACACAAGACTTTACCACATCCTTTATATTCTCCTGATCTTTCATCCACTGACTACAATTTTTTAAAACATTTAAACATGTTTTTAAGCGATAGAACTTTCAGGTCCAAACCAGAGGTGGAATCAGCTTTCAAAGATTTCTTAGCATCAAAGTCAATAACTTTTTATCAACGAGGCATAAATAATCTCGTTGATCGATGACAGAGATGCATAGATGTTCATGGCTCATACTTTGACTAATCAAAATATTTCTATTGCTAATTTTTCCAGAATAAAATTGTTTCTGAAATCGGCCATTATTTTCCGAACAACCTAATTTAATATTAAACAGAAAAATTACTCAATATTTTCTTTCTGTGTGTGTGTGTGTGTGTGTGTGTGTGTGTGTGTGTGTGTGTGTGTGTGTTTGGGGTTGGGGTAGTGTACATATTCTTTCAGTCTTACACTAGTTTAAGCTAGAGTGTTGTGACTATGGTGGGGCGCCACCAATAAAATGTAGTAACAGCTTCTGGATGCCGAAACATGTTTATCAAAGTTTTAGAACAGAAGAAGTATGCATACATGCATATATACAGATTGATAGATATATATATATATATATATATATATATAGATAGATAGATAGATAGATAGATAGATAGATAGATAGATAGATAGATAGAGAGAGAGATGGATAGATAAACGTACGCACACATAGATTCTCCCTTCTAGAATTCCATTTACGCCATTATTTTTTCTTTCCTCTTTATTTCCTTCTCTCACTTTCCCAACCTCTCTCCCTCCCTTTCTCTCTCTCTCTCTTTTAATTTCTTCCTTACATTCTTTCTTTCCTAATTTCAACTTTTGTCCCATTCTCCCTCCTTCCCATTCTCCTTCAATCTCCCTCTTTAGTTTTCTCCACTTCGGTCATTCCATCATAAAAACTTTCTTTGTTTCTTACTACTTTCTTTTGTATGTCCCTTTCTTTCCTTCTTTCTTTCATTTTTCTTTCTTTCTTTCTTTTTTCTTTCTTTTTTCTTTCTTTCTTTCTTTCTTTCTTTCTTTCCGCCTTTTCTTTCTTTCTTTCCCTCACTCTACCTATCCTTCTTTCCTGTCTTCCATTCTTCCTATTATTCAGTTTTCATTTCATTCGCTCTTTCTACAGGGTTTAGCTCTCATTTGAAACATATATGCCTTTTTTATGTTTGTTTTCTTTTTTCACACAATGAGGTCATTCTTCTCGTATTTCTAGAAAAGTACCGAAACAAATTTTCTTCCCTTTTCCTTTTCACTATCCCACTTCTCTCTCTCTCTCTCTCTTTTATTACACGCCAACCTTCTCTTTCAGTGAATCACACACACACACACACACACACACACACACACACACGCGCGCGCGCGCGCGCGCGCGCACACACACACACACACACACACATGCACGCACGCATAGAAACACGATATCTTATAGAGCGCGCTTTTCAAAATTTTCAGTTCTACAGTCCTATTTCTGGCAGTCACACTCTGATATGAGTACCAACACCAAAGAACTATCACAACTCCCCGATAAGAAGCTATAACAAATATAGAAATGGATACGTTTGCTGCTTCTGGCTTTCATATTTAATGTGTGTGTGTGGCATAGCATATTTGTGTGATGCTTCAGATAGTGCAATTTTCAAGGTTAGTATCATTTCTATATAAGCGATAATTACAATGACTTAACTATATCAATGGAAGACATCAAGACTCCAAAACCAAGGAGTGAAACCTCAGACTAAGTTTCAAAGGCTTCTATGGGTGCAGCTTGATCATCACAAAAAAAAACGACTAAGTGTATAAACATCGTAAAGGACCAGCAATCAATAATGGAACAAGAGACAATTGCAATAGTCTAGTAGAAGTAGAAACGACAATGGAAAAAGGAGAAACTACACACGGACACACATACTCATACACAAACACACCCACTCACAGTGAGACATTTACATGTTGGTCAACTGATCTCTTCAGTAATTGTTGTTTTTGTTGTTTAACCTCCTCAACTCAGACCTATTTTCAAAACCAACAAGAGCCGTCTCGTCTTTTTATATACGAGGAATGAATTTTTGTTTTGTGTGTGTGTGTGTATATATATATATATATATATAGGAGCGCTCCGTCGGTTACGACAACGAGGGTCCCAGATGATATGATCAACGGAATAGCTTGCTCGTGAAATTAACGTGCAAGTGGCTGAGTACTCCACAGACACGTATACCCTTAACGTAGTTCTCAGGGAGATTCAGCGTGACACAGAGTGTGACAAAGCTGTCCCTTTGAAATACAGGTACTGCTCATTTTTGCCAGCTGAGTGCACTGGAGCAACATGCTCAAGGACACAAGGCGTCGCCGGGAATTGAACTCACGATCTTACGATCGTGAACCAAATGCTCTAACCACTAAGCCACGCGCCTTCACACACACACACACACACACGCACACATATATATGAATGTATGTATGTATCTGTTTATGTATGTTTGTGTACGTGTATGCATGTATAATATGTATATACAAATTCACATTCACGTACACGCGCACACACACTCACACAGACACACAGACACACACACATTATAGTTTATAAGCGACTCTACTACATGTGATAAGTATGCATATGTGTGTGTGTGTGTGTGTGTGTGTGTATACACACACACATTATTTCCTTTGCATGACAAATCTAGTGATAATCTTATCTTACTCTATATTTTTTTTCAATCTTATTATTTCTCATTATGATACACTTTCACTTATCTTTCGTTAAAGTATTTATTACTTATCTTTCTTCGTAACCGGAAACGGAACCTTAATGTTTATTATTCCAATAATTTCCTTTTCCATAGAATATCTCACAATCTAGAGTAACTGTCTTAAATAGATTAGATATCCTCGAAAATCATTCACCTTCTTTTAGAATCAACATTTGCGCTCATAGGCTAATGTTTTCTTTTCCGATTATCATAAAGTTGAAGTTCTCTATAGATTTGGGCGCCTCTGTATAAGGGACTTCCAATCTCTTGTTTGCTATATTTTCTAGTCTTTTATAGTAGTCTTTATAACCATCCAGCCTCCATCTCTTCCTCCTTACAATAACTCTATGATGTGATATTACTGCTTGAAGCTCCTGGTAGGTACAGTGCTGTAGGAGAACAACCCCTCGGTCTCTCAGTCATTGTCGGTCTTAGTTATTGGTGGTACTAAGGGACGAAGCAGTTTCGCTTGCATCTGCACTGCCTATTATCACATCTGTGACCGATTGTAATCTAGAAGTGGTAGTAAAAGCAGCCGCAGTCATCATTTCTAGGGTTTACTGTTGTTCTTACTGTTTCTACTATTACCACATGCGGTTCGTTTATTCTGCTTTTCATCTTCCTCTCACTTTACTACCACATGTGTAGCAATTGGCCTTTCTTTCCTCCATCCTAATTGGCTTTTTCTCTGCTCTCTTAATAAGATACAACTCTATTAAAGACGTGATATTTAGGATGATTAGAACTTACATACAACAGTAGCCGTTCGACAGAAAACTGTTCGATAAAGCGCAGATAGTGAGCAATAACATGCAAGACGATTTTGCTGCCCAGCATATCTCGGATACGTTCGGCTGTTGTCACTTCCGTGCCCGTATAGTATTTTTTTTAAAATAAGTAATTGCAATGCTAAGGACTTTGGGAAATTGTCCATAGTCTCTGACATCCGTTGGAAGAGATTATTTAGACTGTTGTTGTTTTTTTATCTTTAATTAAGAGCGGATGTCAGTGCGCATGGCCCGTTGCAATGACTCCGAGACTTGTGGGAAAAGAGGAGCAATATGTCTTCGAAACAGAAAGCTGGCCCGAGTGCTTCCAACGAAGTGGATTCCACCAAAGCACCTAAGGTACTATGTGAAGCACCTAAGGTACGAGGTTGTTCCGGGCGACGGATTAAGTCGAGCACCCAAGTGAGTCTTGGCAGAATTTGAACCCAGAACAACTACGCCCAGGGCACCCTGGCCAACATTCTTACAACTTCCCATCCACCGCTTTAAATTGGTTCTTTTTTATCGACCACGAAAGAAGAAAAAGCAAAATTGATCTCGGTTCGGAACAAATATTGCAAAGTACTCTATCCGACGCTCTAACAGTTCTGCCAGTTCATATACAATTGTTCCTTAGTCATCGTTTCTCATCCCTTCTACGTCTCATGGTCTTTTCCTTGACGGAACAGCGCTCTGGAATGGTTCAATGATTTTCGAAGGTCATAAGGGTTTGTATGCCCAGTGAGATTTCGCCCGACTAATTATCACCCTGGACACTTCGGCACTCAACAGCTGTCCACACCGTGCTAGAAAGCTGGTGACAAGCATCTAAAACATTTCGGCATGGGTGTATGGGTAGGCGTGTGATGTACCGCCTCGACCTACCTTTTCGCCCGACCATCAGATTTTTAAAAACTAGGCACACATTTCCGAGACTCTTCTTTTGATCTATGGACGAGATGTTGCTCTAAACTTCAGCTACAGCCAGGCCTAACTGTTCCTTCGTGGATACGAAAAAAAAAAAAAAATCTCTCTGTCTTTGGCGATACACATGTAGGTGATTTTCCTTTTTCCTCTTTCTTGAATAAAAGTCTTATTTTTTATATTTACAGTATATTGCCAAACATATTTTTGCACGCACTTAGTTCATAGTGAACAATTTTCCCGTTGTTACCCGTGCTTTCCTTATTTGGAGAGAAAAGCGTTTGTGCACGTGCATTGTTGTTGTTAAGCATGTCGTCAATTTCGCTAATATTTACACTAAAAAGACTGGTATTATCATTATTTTTTGGCAAAAGCATATTTTCTTCATCAATATTTTTGTTCAGTTTAGTCTCTTTTTCTATTTTTGTGTCTTTTTGTGTGCAAAAAGTCGGGGCTTTTTTTCTATTCTGGGGTTGTGTTTCACTGGTATATTTTTGTTGAATGAACGCAAAGGCGGATATATCCGCTCAAAATTTTATTACCATTAACTGCGGAAAGCGGTTTTAACCCTCCCCTCAAGATTTTATAACCGTTAACTGCAGAAAGTACTTTTAACCCTTCTCGCCTTATGCTGCGAGAAGCGGAGATAGTTCTATTAACACTCTTTACAGAAAGTAATTTTTCAGATTTAAAAAAATTGTTCTCACATATTTCATTAAATACCTTTTTACAGAGCAAGAATCAAACACTTTTAGTGGTGAATATAAAAATCATACACACAGGAGATAAATCACTGCAGAAGCAGAAAATATCAGTTCAATTTTGGGGATGGATAGTTAACTTAATTACAGGAATGACCATGAAATATAATTATGCTCTCAAATGTTTAACATAAGAAGCTGTTCCGAAATTCTTTCATAAATATTTTTTGCTGTTATAAGCGAGAAAAATTAAAAAGAACCTGACCGCTTACCCTTCTTGATTTAAATGCAAACGAATTAAAATAGAAATGAACATCCATAACAAAGGTAAATAAAAAGATGTCAACCAACAGCAAAAAACAGCAAGAATAATAATGGTATAGGAAAATAGGTTATACATCATTAGATGTACACCTGACTTTCCTATATTAAATTAGGTATTGAACGGAACGCTGAACTCCAGACTATCAACACAAACAATATTTATTCATGGTGGAAAATATACATCTTTAATCTTGTTTGTTGAGACGTCTTCGGTGTGTGAGAACATGGTTGTTGGGACGTTGGTATATTGATGTGAGCTGTCTAGCGTGAGTTCGAAAGATGGAGAGACAGCTAGACACGTATTTGATCAATCGCTGGCCAGCAAGAAAAGAGATCGATCAAAGCGGGAAAGCTTGGTTGTTGAATTCCACGCATGCGTGAGACTACGCATGCGCACGGCGTTACTACAATGGTTTCAAATATTGACACAGGGCCTGCAATTTTAAAGAGAGGAGTTAATCGATACCATAGATCCCAGTGTTTGACTGGTACTTTATATTATAGACCCTGGAGGGATGAAATGTATAGTTGATCCTGACGGAATATTAATTCAGAACTTATTGAATTTGAAGAAGAACCACCAGACATTTTTTACAACGCTCGAACAATTCTGCCAGCTTCACCGCTTTTAATAGTTGTTTTAAATTTTGGTGCAAGGCCGGCAATTTTATTGGGAGGTCGATAACGTTGACCCCATTGACTTGTACTTTATTTTATAAACTTCGAAAGTATGAAAGACAATGCTGACCACGGCGGGATTTGAACTTAAAATTTAAAAGAACCAAAATATGATTGAGAAAAGCATTCCACCCACCCCCGAGATGTTCTAAAAGTTTTGCCAGCTCGCCGACTTCACAATAATCCATTATACAACAGGGCCAAGGCCTGAAATTTTATTGGTGTCTCATCGATTACATCGGCTCCATTGTTCAATTGGTACTTATTTTATCGACCCTGAAAGGATTTAGGCAAAGTCGACCTCTGCAGAATTTGAGCTCAGAACATAAAGCCAGAAGAAATGCAGCTAAGCATTTTGTCCAGCATGCCTACGATTCTACCGGTTTTCCACCTTTGCAGACTTAATAATAATGATAATAGGTTCAAATTTTGGCGCAAGGTATAGTCGATACCATCGACTCTAATATTTGACTGGTACTCTATTTTATCGACTCCAAAAAGATAAAAGACAAAGCTAGCTACGGCAAGATTTGAACTCAGAACGTAGAGAGCCGGAAGAAACTGTGGTATGACGTCAGTGTCTGGGGAGGCTGACCGGAAGGGCGAGTTGACCGGAAGAGGAAAAAGGGCAGAGGGAACCTCGATCGGGATTCGTGCCCTTTTTCGAACGGGGTCGCGGACAGGACAAGACGTGTCTAGTGACGGTCTAGGTTTGGGTCGGGGCAAGCTTCAAGGATTGGATACCGCAAGACAGACTCGCAGTCGACGAAAGGAAAACCGAGGTAAGGCGATTACATCTACTCGTACGCACACACCACAAGCTATTTCGGCCCCACGTGTAGAAATTCGCCGCGATGGCAGCCAAGATTAGGATCGCCAGCGATGTGATCAGGCCTTTTAAAGGCGAAGGAGATGTCATGGCTTGGATGCGAAAAATTAGGCTCGTTGCCAAGCTGCAAGGAATAAGTGATGTGGCGAGTCTCATGGCTCTATACTTGGATAGGAGCGCCCTCACCCTGTACTTAGAAATGGACGAGGAAGAGAGATTAAGTACGGAGAACGTCGAACGGAGGTTGAGAGAAGCGTATACGGAGAGCGATTACGCTGCCTTCGTAAAACTAGGAACAATTAGATGGGGAGGAGAACAGGTGGATGAGTACGCGGCGGAAGTGCGTAGACTGGCCACGCTGGCTGGGTTTACGGGAGAAGGCCTGGACAGAGCGGCGCGGCTGGCGTTTGTAAATGGATTCCCCGACGACGTAGGGATCCGATTGCAGCAGTTGCCTGGCGGGAGAAAGATGGTGCTCAGCGAGCTAGTAGCACAAGCTCGCGTGTTGACACAGCACGTCGGACGGAAGCCGATAGCGATGGCGGCGACGGAGGCGCATTCCGACAGACGACAGCCTGAGAAAGGCGTGAAGAAGCCTACCGAGCAACGACAGCGGCCGTTCTCGGGCCGGTGTTTCAAATGTCAGGGGCCGCACATGGCGAGGGAATGCGCCGAATCGGGGCCCGTCTGCTATCGATGCAGGAAGACTGGGCACATCGCCCGTGATTGCGACCAGGGAAACGACCGTGGGGAAGTTGCTGCCTCTCAAACTTTCCCCGCAACCAAGTAGAGGCGCTTGTGGAGGCGCTGCCCGTGGTCGAAGTCGAGGCCGAGGAGAAGAAGTTCAAGGCCCTCGTGGACACGGGTTGCACGACTACCCTCGTGACGCCAAGGGTGGCGAAGAAATGGGATGGGACGAGTAGCGTCCGGGCGGTCGACGGTAGAGAGATCCGTTGCAGGGGCAGCTCCAGTCTGGAGATAGCGTTACCGAGCGCGGCGCTGAGGCTACGGGTGATCGTGATCGACTATGTGATAGACGGGATTGACGTCGTGTTGGGGATGGACGCCATCAACCGTCTTGGTGGCGTTAGGATTGCGGGAGATGAGGTCACGTTCGGAAGCGTGGGGGCATCGTGCGCCGTGAGTCGGGACCGCCAGCAGAGCTCCGTCGGGGACAGCGCCGCTTACACCATCGAAGACAAAGATTTTCAGGCGACGTTTGATGGTCGGAGGTGGCGATAGAAGGACGATGATAGAGTGGCGATGGAAGGACGAGCCCCCACTACTGAAGAACAGGGTGAGCTGCTACCAGTATACGTTGAAAGGTCACGCCGGTGTCGAGTTCGACGAGGAGGTAGAGAGATGGATCAAGGAAGGAGTCCTTGTCCCGTGGAAAGAGGAGGTGGTGAGTGGAGTGCTGCCTCTGATGGCGGTGGTGCAGCCGACGAAAGGAAAAGTCAGACCGGTGCTGGACTTTAGGGAGCTAAACGACCATATATCGTGCCACACGGGAGGTGAGGCAACGGACATTTGCGGTGAGACGTTACGTGTGTGGAGACAGTCGACCGGGGCAGCGACGATCGTCGACTTGAAGTCGGCATATTTGCAGCTCCGTGTGAGTGACAAGCTGTAGCGATACCAGCTGGTGCGGTACAAGGGCCGGACGTACTGTTTAACCAGGCTGGGTTTCGGGCTGAATTCCGCTCCGAAAATTATTGCAATGGTGCTCAAGTCCATCCTAGGGAAAGAGGAGAGGATAAGGAAGGCCACCAGTTCCTACATCGACGACATTTTGGTTGACGAGACTGTAGTGCCAGCCACCGAGTTAGTGAGACACCTGGAGAGGTTCGGGCTGATTGCGAAGCCGCCTGAGTCGATGGTGGGAGGAGCTGCGCTGGGGCTGAAGCTACAAAAAGATCGGGCGAGCTGGTGTTCCGGAGAGGAAACGAGATCCCAGAGCTGAGTTCCAGCGTCAGCAGGAGAGAGTTGTTCTCGGTTTGTGGGAAGTTGATCGGACACTATCCGATCGCTGGTTGGCTGCGCATTGCATGCAGTTACACCAAGAGAAGAGCAGAGGGGGAGAGCTGGAGTGACAAGGTGGGAGAGGCGACGGTGGCGATGATGCGGGAAATCCTGGAGAGAACGAGAGCGGAAGACCCGGTCAGAGGAAACTGGTATGTGCCCAAGACGGAGTCCGGGACGGTTTGGTGTGATGCTAGCAGTATAGCGATAGGGGTTGTGTTGGAGATCGAAGGTGCTGAGGTGGAGGATGCGGCCTGGCTACGGAAAGCGGACGACTTCAACCACATCAATGTCGCCGAACTAGATGCGGTGCTGAAAGGGGTGAACTTAGCCCTGAGATGGAGGCTGCGCTCGATCGAGATCCGGACGGATTCGGCCACCGTGGTCGGCTGGGTAGGAACAGTAATTACCAGCGAGAAGAGAGTCCGGACGAAAGGTGCCGCGGAGATGTTGGTGAAACGCCGCCTAGGAGTTCTGGGAGAGCTGATCACCGAGTTCGGACTGAAGCTGAACGTGGTTTTCGTGCCTTCGGAAAGAAACAGGGCGGACGCACTGACCAGGGTGAAAAGGGCGTGGCTGGAGGAACCGGAGGAAGCAAGGAAAGGGATAGCGGCAGCGTGTCAGCTGGGTGACTCCGAACTGAAGGAGCTACATGCTATGCACCACTTGGGGGTGGATAGGACCCTGTATCTGGCGAAAATGGTTGATGCTAACGTCACTAAGAGAAACGTTAAGAAAGTGGTCGCAAAATGTGACAGATGCCAGTCCATTGACTCCGCCCCGGGTGGGCATGAGCAGGGGAACCTCTCAGTAGAGGGCAACTGGAGGAGACTGGCTGTGGATGTGATGCACTACCGTCAGGAAATGTATCTCAGCATGGTCGACTGCGGGCCGGGCCGGCTGGCCATTTGGAGGGAGCTGAGGACAGGCATTGCCCATGAGATTGCCCGCATTCTGAACGGGATATTCTTGGAGAGGGGTCCCGTGGAAGAACTGCTAATGGACAACGGGGCGGCGTTTCGTTCGGAAGCGTTGGGAGAGATGCTTGACCGGTGGAAGGTGCGACGATTGTTTAGAGCGGCGTATAGACCGAGTGGCAACGGAATCGTTGAGAGGCACCATCGGACGATCAAGGCCATGGCTGAAAGGGGGCACATTTCGCCCCTGGAAGCGGTCTACTGGTACAACATGTCTCCCCGATCCGGACAAGCGGAAGAGTCTGTGCCGCACAGAGCGGTGTTCAAATATGAATGGAGGCATCCCTGTAAGACGCCGGAGTTCTGCGAGGAAGAGAAGGGACCCGCCGGCGTGAAAGTAGGGGAGGAAGCTTGGGTCAAGCCGCCGAAGGCACGCTGCACATCACAATGGGGCATGGGAACAGTGACAGCGGTCAATTCCAGAAACAATGTCTCTGTGGATGGAATGCCGCGTCACGTGCTGGATCTGCGCAGGACAGCCACTTCGTCGGATGAAGAGCGCGATGGAAACGAACCACCTGGCTTGAGAAAATCTCGACGTGTAAGGCGCCCGCCCGGTTGGATGGCGGACTTCGAATTGGAGTAGGGGTGAACGTGATCTTTAAGATCAGGGTGGCGTGTGGTATGACGTCAGTGTCTGGGGAGGCTGACCGGAAGGGCGAGTTGACCGGAAGAGGAAAAAGGGCAGAGGGAACCTCGATCGGGATTCGTGCCCTTTTTCGAACGGGGTCGCGGACAGGACAAGACGTGTTTAGTGACGGTCTAGGTTTGGGAGAAGCAGCTGCTATTCCTGGTGTTCTTTGGGTCGAGGCAAGCTTCAAGGATTGGATACCGCAAGACAGACTCGCAGTCGACGAAAGGAAAACCGAGGTAAGGCGATTACATCTACTCGTACGCACACACCACAGAAACAACACTGTGAATTTTGTCAGCTGCCATAACGTGCTGGGAAGGGGAGGGGGGTCATGACTAAAAATAGATCCAACGTTTCCTCTGCGTATCGTAAAAGGCTACTAAAAGAGGCTGAAGTAGATTCTACACTCCGACCTCGTAAAATCCCTCACCAGCAACAACATCTACAGAGACTCGTGAAATGGAGAGTTGTCGCCTGAGTGGTGCTGAGGTGTAATCCCCACAGTAGGAAATCACCAATAAATGGTGGCTGCAGCGACGCGCTGTTGCAGCGCATTCACCCTTACTACCACTACTACTATAACGAGACTAAAGAGACTATCTATCCGATAGATAGATAGATAGATAGGTAGATATGTGTGTAAGTGTATATATATATAATTGTATACCCCAGAGAACTACGTTAAGGGTACACGTGTCTGTGGAGTGCTCAGCCACTTGCACGTTAATTTCACGAGCAGGCTGTTCTGTTGATCGGATCAACTGGAACCCTCGACGTCCTAAGCGACGGAGTGCCACCTATATATATATATGACAGACTTCTTTCAGTTTTCGTTTAACAAATTCACTCACAAAGCTTTGGGTCGGTCCGACACTATAATAGAAGACACTTGCCCAAGATGTCACGCAGCGAGACTGAACCCGGAAGCATGTAGTTGGAAGGTAAGCTTCTTACCACACATAGCCACGCCTGCGCCTGTATTCATACAAACAGTTTTCGTCGTTCTGAATGGTGTATTAATACAAGGCTGATTGTAGTAATTATGATTAAGCTTGTTTTATTCGCTGCAAATTAATTTATCCCAATTAATCCGTTCACCATTTCATCACCCATGTTATCATGTTTTTGATTGTTTCTTTCTTTCCCATTCTTTTGCTTCTCTCTCCCCCATCTCACCCTCTCCTCTCTCTTCTTCTCTCTTTCCTTCGCTCTCTCTCTTTCTCTCTCTTCTTCCCTCTCTCCTTCTCTCCTTCTCTCTCTGTGTCTTTCTCTCTTCCCCACCGCCTTTTTCTTGTCTATTTCGTTTTTAATTATAATCCCCATTCTGGCTTTCTTGTTCGTTCATCCATTTCTTCGTCGAATCAACATCTGAATGAATGAATGACTGAAGAAAGAAAGAAAGAAAGAAAGAAAGAAAGAAAGAAAGAAAGAAAGAAAGAAAGAGAGAGAGAGAGAAAGAGAGAGAGAGAAAGAGAGAGAGAGAAAGAGAGAGAGAGAAAGAGAGAGAGAGAAATAGAGAGAGAGAAAGAGAAAGAGAGAGAGAGAGAGAGAGAGAGAGAAATAGAGAGAAAGAGAGAGAGAGAATCACTTCTCAGAGAAACTAAATAAATAAAATATAGAAGCCTCTGGGTGTTCACTAGACCTGCTAGAAACGGCGGTCAAACTTCTTTCGGGTTATACATTACTTAAAAAATAAGGGATATAAGCAGTACAGGGCGCTGACTCTCATGGCTTCGGATCTTAACTGACCGGAAGTGATATCATGTACATGTTTTGTCTTTGTATGGGCTACAGCAAATATTCTGTTCAATACCGCAGATTTGCTTGTCAGTTGCTTGATCTTAACCAATTGACGATGTGGCTGACGATATGCGCTGTTTATCTTTTTAAGATCGCTGACCAAAACATTCAATTTTTTTTCACCGTGTTTTTCTCCTTGCTTTATCCGTATTCTTTCTGTTGAAGAGCGTAGCTCTAAACGTTAAAGACTTTCTCTATTCCCGAGCGTTAATCTAATACATCCTTTTGTTGTTTACACCACCTGTCCTCGTCTGTTGTTGTTTTTTTCGTAAATTCTCCCATATATATATATATATATATATATATATATGTATATATATATATATACATATATATATATATATATATATATATATATATATATATATATATATATATATATATATATATATATATATATGTATATATATACATGTATATATATATATATATATATATATATATATATATATATATATATATATATATAAACAAAAGTAAATGAGTATATGCATATATACGTACAGGTATGTGCATACCGACATCCACCTGTATGTATAGGTGCATATCTGGGTACAGGACATTGCAAACAAACGTAGACGAGAACACACGAGCCACATAGAGAACATTCTATATACATGTATGTGTGTGAGCCTTTATGTCTGTGTTTGTCCCCCTACCCACCTACCATTGCTTGACAACCGATGTGGGTGTGTTTACGTCCCTGTAACATAGCGGTTCAGCAAAAGAGACCGATAGAATAAGTACTAGGCTTACAAACAATAAGTCCTTGGGGGCGTTTTCTTCGTCTAAAACCTCTTTAAGATGGTATTCCAGCATGGCCGCAGTCAAAAAACTGATACAAGTAAAAAAAATTTTTAAATATATACATCGTTAAAAAAAAAATACGAACAGAGGTCGATCAGATCGATGAAAACTTTTGAAAACCGACCTCAGTATGGCTGAGGTTCAATGATTGAAACCAGTAACAGAATATGAAATAAAGAATACATACGTACGTGTGTTTGTGTATGTGTGTGCTGTGTGTGCTGTGTGTGTGTGTGTGTGTGTGTGTGTGTGTGTGTGTGTGTGTGTGTGTGTGTGTGTACTTTCTGGAATAGGACTTCTTTTTTATATCATTTTGAACCACTTCCTCCTCATGATCATGATTATCATCATCATCATCATCATAATCATTAGCATTATTACGACCACCACCGACGCTGCCGCCATCATCATCATCATCACCATCATCATCATCATCATCACCATCATCATCATCATCATCACCATCATCATCGTCATTATCACTATCGCTACCATGTTCCAAGCAGATTACTTTTATTTCCTCTGCATAAAATCATTTGGAGCCAGGACGAAATTGAAGACTTCTGTTTTTTTTATTTATTATTATTTTGTCAAGAATGTATGTGTTTTGATTTTCTCCTTCCAAACAAAAACTGTTGTTTATGTATAACACTGCGTATACTGTTGAACTGTCTCTTCATATGTCTGTCTGTGTCTGTATGCCTATTTGGTTATCTCCTCTTTAACTCTATCGTTTGCTTTCTCACTCACTCTGTCTGTCTCTCTTTCTCTCACTTTCCTTCATTCACTCTGTCTCACTGCCTCTCTTTTTTCTCTCTCTCACTCTCTTGATCCTTGTTTTAAAAATATTTTTCCATTCCTTTAAGCAACTGTTCTTTCCTTATCTATCTATCTATCTATCTATCTATCTATCTATCTATCTATCTATCTCTATCTCTCTCTCTCTCTCTCTCTCTCTCCCTCTCTCTCTCTCTCTCTCTCTCTCTCTCTCTCTCTATATATATATATATATATATATATATATATATATATCAGGTCATCCCATAAGTTCTGTCCGAATTTTGAATAAAGGAAACAAGTGATCAAATGTTATATTTAATTGAAATTTAATCATCAATGTACTTTCCCTGATTATCTATGACATCCTTCCATCTATTTACAAGCTTTTTAGTCCCATCAATGTAAAACTCTTTTGGTTTCAAAGCGAAGAACTCTGAAATGTCAGTTTCGACCTCCTCCTAGCTTGCGAAATTTATGTCCCCCCAAATGATTCTGTAAACTACGAAACAAATGATAGTCTGAAGGAGCAAGGTCAGGAGAATAAGGTGGATGAGGAATTATTTCCCAACCAAGCTCTTCGATCTTCTGTGATGTGATCTTTGCAGTGTAGGGTTGCGCATTGTCCTGATGAAACATCACTTCTTTTTGATTCACTAAAGTGGGTCTTTTTTTCTTCAAAGCTTGGTTCAAACGCTCTAATTGCTGACAGTAGACTTGAGCATTGATTGTTGCATTAAGTGGTAACAATTCAAAGTGAATTACTCCTTTGCAATCCCATCAGATAGAGAGAAGAACCTTTTTCCCATGAAGTTTCCTTCTCGGTTGTGGTTGAGCTTTTTGCCTTTTACCAAGCCACTGTTTACGACGTTTAACGTTTCGATAGAAGATCCATTTTTTGTCACCAGTCACAAGTCT
>NC_142932.1:47974584-48042084 GCF_046866305.1 Octopus bimaculoides | reverse complement strand
CATCTGTTAATTACCGTTATCCGTATTAATTTCCACAGTGACTGGGTAGCTTTTTACCTTCATAGATACACTAACTTCACTCCTACATCTCTCTTGCTCTGTCTTATGTATCTCTGTCTGTCTGTCTGTCTCTCTCTCTCTCTTTCTCTTTCACAGGACAGAGAGGAGGAAAGAGAGAGAGAGAGAAAGAAACTTCGCTACTCGCTATCACATTTCTCTTCACTAATTTTCTCTTTCTTTACCCCGCTACGAACCTATGTAATTACGTCTGCCTGTCTGTCTGTCCCTTTCTTTCTCTCTTTCTCTCTCTCTCTCTTTCTTTCTAGCATTCTTTCTTTCTTTCTTTCTCTCTCTCTCTCTCTCTCTCTCTCTCTCTCACTCATAAGTATATATCTGTCTGTCCTTCCGTCTTCGCAATCAACTTTCTCCCTTTTCTCCCTCTATGAATGTTTTTCTATGTATCACTCTCCGTCTAGCTATCTTTCTTTATATCTATCTGTTTCTCTCATCCCCCTCTCTCTCTCTTTCTCTCTCTCTCTCTCTTTCTCTTATTCACCCCCTTTTTCTCCCTTCCTCGCATTGATAATTTAATTTAACGCTCATACAGTCTACCTCATCCCGGCATTGCTTATACGTTTCTCTCTCTCTCTTTTTCTCTCTTTCTTTCTCTCTCTCTCTCTTTCTCTTTCTCCAACATATCCACACTCACGCTCACATTCGCACACGCGCGCTCGTGCGCACACAGTTTCTCTCTTTTTCTTTTACCTCTATTTCCTCTTTTTGTCTCCAACCATTAACTTTACTCGATCGCTCACTCATCCTTTGCTATTTCTCACAAACTCACTTTCTCCGCCTCCTACCCTCCCCTCTATTTGAAGTAGTTGTGTCTTTGTCTCCCACTCTAAGCACCACTGCACTCGTTCACTCCTCTCTTTCTATTCCTCCTTCCTCGTCCCCTCGCACTCTTTCTCTTTTTCTTTCTCTCTCTCACTCACACTTATTCCTATTCTTACTCTGGATCCCAGTTGGATCTTACTTGTCTTGGCGGCGGCATTTACTGGTAGCTTGGGAAATCCACAGCTACAAGTGGATTGTTTCAATGATATTATAAACGGGACGGAAAGCGATAAAAAAAGATAGGGATAATTCAACAGAATCAAAGAATATTTACGTATATATAAAAATAGATAAAAACATTTATATATAATCATCTTTGAAGTTTGTGAAAATATTAAACTAACTGAGAGTACGTAAACTGTAGTAAGATCGGGTGGCAATCCTAAAACTGCTAACAGCCGTTACGCATTCATACATATCCACTTCGACAGGTACATTGTTCAGGTATATCTATCTATCTATCTATCTATCTATCTATCTATCTATCTATCTATCTATCTATCTATCTATGTAGCTATCTATCTATCTATCTGTGTATATACATATATTAGTGTTGATATATTAATCAATACGTTGAATTATATTATGCTGTATTTTTTTTAAAGGACTAGGGAAGACTTCCAGGGAATTTTTTACATCAGAAAAGCCTATTTCACCAGACTACAGCAGATTAAAGATAACTAATGTTATAATCGAACGAATTCACTATATACATTGAAGTGGGGGCGGATGATAGAAAAATATCAAAAGATTCAACAATAAGCGAAGACATATAAGTATATAAATATATATTTATTTACATACACGCCCTGTATATATATATTATTTAAATATAATTAATCGGGAATATACGGACTTAAACCAGACGTCGTTCCTGAAGTAGTTGGCAGCCGATACATAAAATACACGCTGCATCTATAAATATATAACTCTCTGAACAGGTATATTAATATAGATTTATTTATTGATTGGTTTAACAATATAGGCTGTATTTTATGGTGCTTGGCAGTGAAATTTCGTTTTAATTTTAACCCCAAGTATTTATATTTTGCTATAAATTTTTAATACCAGTGTAGAAAGAAAGCAGTAATGAAATAGATTATATATATGAATTTAAACTGTAAATTTTAATATTTTAATATTCTTTCAGGGTAATTATTTTTTGACAAACAGAAAGGAAATTATTTTGTTGGAAGATATCAGTTATACTGGACAAACAAGATAGATCCAGTGGCACTAGATAAGATATAGTATAAATACTATTTTGCGAGGGAGACATCAAATTGTTGAAAATTTTTCGTCATACCGGGAAGCTTTTCTGTTGTAATTGGAGATAACATTTGTCTGATAGCATCTTTTACAAGGAATTTTGGTGAGTTATTTATCAAATTTTAATTTTTCTTTAAAATCAAAAGAGATAAAAAAAAAACCAGAAACAATCAAGTACAAACTAAAGAAGATATGCCTAGAAATATAATTTGCATATAATATAATAAGCTTTCTTTATTAACTAATCTGTATATTTACTTTTATTTATATTTCCCTCGAAACGGGGAAATACAAATAAAATAAAGTGTTGTAGATATCCCTTTATGGAAGGTATGAACCGTAAAAAGAGCCTTGTTTGTAAATTTAAGAAACTGTTGTGTATGAATGAGAGTATCTTCGATCATCATAACATTTTTTCTTTCCATCTGCATCTGAGTGTTGTGTGTGTGTGTTTGTTTACCTATCTATCTATCTATCTATCTATCTATCTATCTATCTATCTATCTATCTATCTATCTTTCTATCTGTCTGTCTGTCTGTCCGTCTGTCTGCCTGCCTGCCTGTCTGTCTGTATGTCTAGTTAGCTAGCTATCCGTTTGCCTAATATATATATATAGACACATTCATACTTACATAAAAAATACATGTATATATAAGTGTGTGCGTGTGTGTATATGTGTACGTTCATGTGTGTATAAATGCATGTGTGTGTGTGTGTATATTTATATATTCACACATACTCAAACACACATGCTACACAAATACACACACCCTTTCTCTCTCACCCTCTCTCTCTCTCTCTCTCTCTCTCTCTCTCTCTCTCTCTCTCTTTCATATTTCTTTCAATATTGTATGTAAATTGTGACATGTAAAATAAAAAAAATATTGGAACAAATACTTAAAGATAAGTCCGCATAAGTCTGTCCATAAGCATAATTACAAACATACACGTATATGTATATTTGGATGCAAATATGTATACACATATGCATATACAGATATACAGCGCCTATAAAGTGGGGCGTTGAACCTCTTTGAATTTGAGAAGGGCACCTCCACCCTTGGGGCCAGAAAGCAGTGTTGTTCCATCTTGCATTATTTCTCTCGGAAGCACTATGGATTAATATACAAAATATACGCAAACATATATTTGTGAGTGAGCGAGCAAACGTAACGAAACATAAAGAATGCAAACAGACGTCAGCGAATTCATCAGCTGTTTACATTAAATATACACGTTAGATAGCCTATGGTGTCTACTTGTGATTCGCTTATATATTATATGCATTTCATACATGTAACATGCACACATGCACGCCCATACATACACATATGTATATATGCATGCATGTATGTATGTATGAATATAAATATAAACAGCTACACACACACATATATACATGCATGCGCATATGCAAACATTTATACATACATAGACACATGTATAGACACAAACACACATACATGCATACTAATACACATATGCATGTGTATATGCATACAGGCATCACGTATGCATATATGAATATAAATCTAAGTATGTATACACATACGTTTCTACATACATAGGCTCACATAAAGATACACACATGTATACATATAAACACACATACCTACACACGCATATATGCATACATACCTATATACACATGTATGCATGTGTATGTATATTCTATATATATATATATTCATATATATAAGACAAACTAAAGTGCTGTTTTATCTTTTCAATCGTTTATTTTAAATTTGGTATATAACTTTCGATGTATACATGTATGTGTATGTATATACACAGAATCATATATATACGCACATGTGTGTGCATGTATGCATACATGTGCGTGTGTGCGTGTCTATACATAAATATATATATGTTACTTTATATGTCTTTGTGTTATGTCTGAAGCGCCATGTGTGTTTGTGTGTTAGTATGTATAGGGTGTTGTATGTGCATTCGTATATAAACTTTTGTACGTGTTTTGTGTGTGTGTGTGTGTGTGTGTGTGTGTGTGTTAGACAACCTAAAAATATAAATAGAACATCGAAACTGTAAAACGAAAGATCCAGAATGCTTGTATTATCGAATGACAAGGGTTGGCGATGCGGAGCAGTATTGTTACCATAGCTACCGGCCGCTTGCCTGCTGTCTGCATCCCGAATAATAATTATGAACTCGTTCTTTTCTCTCTCTATCCCCCTCTCTCTATCCCCCCTCTCTCTTTCTCTCTCTCACCAATTATCTATCAATCTATCCATTTTTCTCTCTCTTTCTCCCTCTCTCTCTCTCTCTCTCTCAAACACACACACACACACACACACACACACACACACGCAGGCACACACAAACATTCTCTTTTTCTCTCTTCTTTCATTCTCTCAAACACACACGGACGTAACGCACATAAACACGGGTACACGCATACAGCCACACGCAGTCCTGTCTGTTTCTCTCTATCGCTTCCTCCATACACAATCATCCCGTCCCTCCTCTTCCTCTCCCTCTCCCTCCTCTCCCTCTCCCTCCTCTCCCTCTCCCTCCTCTCCCTCCTCTCCCTCTCCCTCCTCTCCCTCTCCCTCCTCTCCCTCTCTCATACAAAACTCTTCACATGTTCATAACTTTGTTATGTTCTTATTAACAAAGCAAATCTCATTAGTTGTCGGCCCAACTACCTCTACCTATCTTGTTATTGCTAATATTGATTTCATACATTTGTCTAGGCCCAGGTTGTCCCGACTGATCAAAGGCGTTCGGAACATGACCGAACGCCTTTATATGTGTGTGTATGTATGTGTGTGTGTGTGTGTGCGAACGCATATATATATATTTTAATGCTTGTTTTTATGTCGAATTATATAAAAAGAACAATTTTACATTAAATTGAAGATACTTCTTGTAGAGTACATATTCATATTCGTTGGTACTCCGAGGGTTTCAGTACCGACGAATTTTAATCAAACTATTTTGATCCATACATGTAACTCCCCCAAAATATGTTGAGTGCCCTTCTTTCATTTGTCCACTCACTCGTATATATATATATATATATATATATATATATATATATATATATATATATATTTGAAGGTTTGGAGGTGATGTACAGAAATTATATAGAAAAAAATTAATTAAGGTACTCAGAAACCTGGATGTTTGTACATTTACAGATTTTTATTAATGTCACATATTAAATGAAGCGCTTTTCACCTAGTCGTGTAGGTTTTTCAAATATATATATACGTGTGTGTGTGCATTGGGTTATCCCATAAATAATGCGGTTTTTTTCGATTGCATGGTTTAAAAGTCGGCGAGGGACGGGATAAACTACCTGCATCAACTTGCTATAAAAGCAGGTAGTAATTTTACCTTGTGCTTATTCTTGGTGCAAGTTTTGAAGAGTGCAGTTCGATTTTAACAGTTATTTTTTCAAAGCTATAATGGAAGTGACAAAGGAGCATATTCGGCATATTTTGCTTTATGAGTTTAATAAAGGCAACGACGCAACGGGAAGTGCAAGGAATATTAATGCAGTATATGGGGATCGGACAATAAGCGTAAACCAGTGTCAACGGTGGCTCCAGACATTCCGAGCCGGAAACTACAGCCTAGAAGACGGGCCTCATCCTGGAAGATTTGTAAAGCTCGACGAGGTCGTCCTGCAAAACCTGGTGGAACAAAATCCCATTGTAACTGTTGTGGAACTAGCAGAGAAGCTTGGATTTGTTCATTCAGCTATTCATCAACACCTGTGTTCCCTCGGAAAAGTCAACAAATTATAATCGTGCACAGAGAGCGAATTTGTGCATTTTTTCGCTGTCACGTCCCACGAATGAATCTTTTCTGGACCGAATAGTGACTGATGACGAGAAATGGGTTCTCTATAAAAATGTGAAGTGTCGAAGACAGTGGGTAGGGAAAGGAGAAACACCAGCACCCCAGGCCCCAGCCACCGTATTCGTCGAACATTGCCCAATCTGGTTATAATTTATTCTGCAGTCTTCAAAATCATTTGGATTGGAAAATATGAATTCTGTAGACGAGGTCAGAACAGTAGTGAAGGAGTATTTTTCATCACAGACAAGTGAATTTTGGAAGCGGGGCCTTGCAAGATAGATGGAAGAGTATTGTAGAAAATGAAGGAGAGCATATTTTAGATTAAAAAAGAACTTTGTTTATCTTAATTTTGAAAAATAAAAGTATTAAAAAACCGCATTATTTATGGGATGACTCAATATATGAGAGGTATAGATAATGGTCATTACATACTTTTCTTTATTGCAGTAAAGAAATATATGTGTGTGTGTGTGCATACATATGATTGGATTTGAGGGATATTTGACTGCTATTTCTGGGAGTTTCCCTAGTTACATCGTAAAAATCATTGTTGTTGTTGATGCTGTAAACTTTGTTGTTGATGTTGTAATTATTGTTTATTCATACATCAGTGCCCCACTCCACGTGAGCTTTTACGATCAGACATTCCTATTGAGACAAAGACTGGAAGATATTTATTTAATTTTCGGTGTTGTTGCATTTCTACCGTTCCACAGCCTCGCCATCTGCTATCTAACCTTTTATCTTTTACTTGATCCAGTCATTGAACTGCGCCCATGCTAGAGCACCTCATTATAGTGTTTTAGTCGAACAAATCTACAGTAGTAATTGTGTGTGCGTTTTTAAGACCAGCAGCCATTCTACCGGTCATATTTGACAAACAGCTAAGTTACGAGGATGTAAATAAACCAACACCAGTTGCCAAGCAGTGACGGTAGTAGTGGGTGATAAACACCGACACGTAGGCACACATAGGTAAACATATGCGTGTATGTGCCTGTGTTTGTATGTGTGTGTGTGTGTGTGTGTGTGTGTGTGTGTGTGTGTGTGTGTGTGTGTGTGTGCGTGTGCGCGTGTGTGTATACATATATATATATATATATATATATATATATATATATATATATATATATATATATATATATACCAGATTGGGTACAGTTCTTCGTTGAAAGCAGCGGGTATAGTGTATTGTACGCATGATCTATTAACTCATTAACTCACAGGACTGGAAGGATTCAGTTCCTTCCATGACCATCGCCGGGAATTTTTTACAAATCACATTATCTTTTTTTACTTATAAATAAATATGAGAAATTATCGATCTCGCAATACAGACTAGATACAGTTGACTCTGACGTAGTACTCTACTTTGTAGAGAGATGTAAGTGGAAAGCAAACTGAAACATTCCAATATCGCTGAACATTAAAAGCAAGATGCTACTCATATCAAGAAAATAACATTGCACCAAATCCCCATTTGGTGCAATGTTAAACCCCAACAATCCTTCCAAATGTTGGGCCTCGTTATCAACAATGTTCTCTTCTTTTGAAAGCAAATGTTTAACATAGCTAGGACTGCATCCCAACAACTGGTTCTTCTCTTTAGGGCCAGAAAATACTTCACAGTCCCGATATTTATTGACACTCTTTAACACACAGGTCGGTTCACAATGGAGTATTGCTCTAACATCTGCGACGTTGCTGTAACCTCTGAGCCACAGGTTGTACTGTTTCCTCACTTGATCTTTTCTACCAATAATACTCGTACAATGATTTGTAGTCATCAGAGTTAACCTAGCTCATGTCCCTTCCACTCAAGCATTTTTGTCCCACTTTTCACTCCTCCTTTCATTTCCCTGTTGTATCCATCCCTCTCCCAGAATCCGCAATTATCACTGCACCTAGTCCTTTCTTCCCAAAACGTCAGTCATATAAGACTTACTCCCTGCTCGTGTGTCCCCTTGTAAAGGTTCAAGAGTAACATGAAGGGGAAAGCTTCGAGTATAACCCCTTCCTCTAGACCCAGCAAGAAAGAAGAAATAAGGAGGGCTTGAAATGTGTGACTTAACCCCTCCCCCAAACAAAACTAGTAAGTATACAACTATGAAAATTATGTTTTATTCCATAAATTATTCCTATGACTGATGCATATATAGTACAACAGTTGTAACCTTCAAATCTAGCGATCTTACTGTTACGCAGTCAAGTTTCTCAAGGTTGATTTTAGTTTTTTCATCATTCTAAAAAGAGATTATCAGTGACATGTCAAGGTAGATTTTGTAGCCTGCTCCCTATATCCTTAAAAAAATCTGGCATTGTTCCTAATCAAGAGAAACCTTGTTATCAATTCAGGCGCCGCAGCTCTGTAGCATGTTCTCAGTGAATCGAATCGAGCCTACGACCTAGTTTTCTTTCCCAACTGTAACCGCTTCTTATCTTACATATATCGCTAGAGTAAAAACAACAGAGAGAGAGAGAGAGAGAGAGACAGACAGACAGACAGACAGACAATCGAAGTTAGCATTCCGTCTTTTCATTCTCAAAAAACCTCTGGCTCAGTACCTATAAAACCAAGTATGATATGTTGCCAAGAAAAATTCGAATTCAGACCATTCATGCATGCTTCCTAATTTTTTTTTTCTTGTATTATCAAATGTCTAACTATGTGAACCAGGAAATTTGATTTACATTTCCACTCTTTGAACCCCACGACTAAAATTATATAATGCACTCTAAACAATCCACTTTGAAATAAAAAAGATTTTTAAAAAATGAAGTGAATCAAGCAAAATTACAATATGCGTTATTTCTAATTTGATTATAGCGGACAAGAGAAACATTGTTGATAATTTCTGGTCCATAACTCAACTGAATGCAGAGTTTACATTTTGGCGGAAGTCTAGTAAAGAAGCTGATACTTGTAATCAGTATTATGGTCAGGAAAGTCTAGATCTGCATGGTTCCCCACAAATCTATGCGCAACAACCTCCACCTCAAGCAAATACTTCATAGTGAGAGTGATTAACAAACATGATCTTGGTAGGATACTGACTAGTTTGCATCGATCGAAAGCTTTCAGCACACCAGCGATATTGATCTCGTTTTCAGAGGTTATATCGCTTCAATGTACAGAGATTCCTGCTCAGTGGTCAGTCTAAGTTGCCACCAGCGGAGCCGTTTTATATCCCCTGTTCTACTTGCCAAGGGAGTTTTCTCTTTTATGTATGTTGTGAATCAGAGCTACTACTAAAGAAAGAAGAGTTAGGACACAGAAAAACCGTATTACCATATGCAGACGAAGTCGCTATGATAGTATGGAACACGATAGAAAATGAGCCATCGATACTATTCTAAAGAGCTAAATTAACCCGGACAATTCTGTGGCCTTGCAGCTTGGCACTTGGAGAGGCAAATTCATGCACCCCAACCAGTGTCGTGGGACACTGGACCGAAGAACCAGTTAACTTCTTGAGTCTGGTTCAGTCCAGAACTGCGTATGGTTAGGAACTGAGACGGGCAGAGTGATCAGTCATACTCAGAAATGAGCTGAGATAATCATATCCTTGAAAGGTTAGGCAGAGGTGGAAAACCTGCACATTGTTTCCTTTATATATTGCTGCCTAACGATCGTGCTTTGTCCCAGTTTTCGTCTGACCAGATTCACGTGTCTACACCTTCTTGTGGATGGCACAATAGATAATGCATCTATTGCCAACACCGAGCTTAATAGAACATGATGTTTTTGATGCGTAGGCATGAATTGAGGGTGTGGCCCCCTAGAGATTCCTGGATGCTGGGCAGGTGCGGTCGCTTTTTGTCGGGTACATTTTCCCACGGCTCATCTCATTGATGTAGCTGCAGTCAGGGTCAAATGAAGATCAAGATTGGGAGTCTAGTATCTTACCTGCTACCAGGAACTCTATGCTCTCTACCAGTTTGGAATTGTTGTAGAACTTCCACATTTAGAATTCAACAAAGAAATAGTGATGGAAAAGAACTAAGATTGTTCTAGGTATCGAAGAGAGTCAGCTGTTTAGTCTATTCTGGAACATTTTCGACCAGAAATGTGGATGACTTCTCGAAACTTCTAGCCTAGTAGTATAACCGACAGGCTTACTTTCGAGGTAAACTCTAAAGACACAGAAATGCCATTATCCAGGCTTGTACGAGATGTGTGCAGAACGTCGGGACTGTTCTGCATCCAGTTGATCAGTGTTTGAGCTTTGCTGACATGTTTAATTTTGTCGAACATCTGTTGTCGCATGTAAGTCAGATCCGGTTTAGGGCCGAGTGAATCCTGAATATCACCCCGCTACCTTTCTTTTGCTGAGAAGGGCAGTAGGTCTCCTTTAGCTAGTGGCTATGCTGAAATAGGTTGTGTGAAGGTCGAGACTGGAAGGACCAAAGAGAAACTCTTTTATTTTCCGTCAAGCCCTTAATAATCTCTTCGAGTTTTACTTGGAAAAGGTGAGGGAAGAGAGAAAAGTAAGGGAGGGGCACTAATCCGCAGTAGTCATGGTTATCATGGAGTCGACAAAATAACGTACCAGTCAAGTATTGGGATCGATGTAATCAACTGATCCCTTCCCCTCAAATTTGTTGGCTTTGTGCCTAAGTCAAAAGCCATTAAATGAGGTTAGCTGTCAGATTCGTTGGCACGTTGAACAAAATGCTTAGCGGCATTTTCAATTGAATACGTTCTTTGTTCAAACTTTAGCCTTTTATCTTTTCGGAGCCGATAAAATTAGCACCGGTTGAGCAGTGGGGTCGATGAGATAGACAAGCCATCTCTCCTAGAATTTCAGGCCTTGTGTCTTTAGTTGAAAGGATTATTATCATTATTATTATTATTATTATTATTATCATCATTATTATTATTATTATTATTATTATTATTATTATTAAGGCGGCTAGCTGGCTGGATCGTTAGCACGCCGGGCATAATGCTTAGCGACATTTTATCCGTCTTCACGTTCTGAATTCAAATTCTGCCGAGGTCGTCTTTGCTTTTCATCTTTTTGAGGTCGATAAAATAAGTACCAGTTGAATACTGGAGTCGATGTAATCGATTTACCCTCCCCTTAAACTGCTGGCCTTGTGCCAAAATTTGAATTCGTTATCATTATTGTTGTCTAAGGTGGAAAGGATTATTATTATTGTTGTTGTTGCTATTACTATGAAGGAGGTCAGGTGGCAAAATCGTTAACAGGCCGGACTAAATACTCAGCAGTGTTTCGTCTGTCTTTACGTTCTGAGTTCGAATTCCGCCGAGGTCGATTTTGTCTTTCATCTTTTCGGGGTCGTTAAAATAAGTTCCCAGTTGAACACTGTAATCGACTAGCGCCCCACCACCACCAAATTTTTTGCGCTTAGAGCAGAAAGGCTATTATTATTACTATTATTATTATCATCATCATCATTATTATTATTATTATTATTATTATTATTATTATTATTATTATTATTCCTTTGCTTTCCCTCTTATTTCCCATTTCTCACATTTGATTTGTATTCGCGTTTAATGAAGGAATTTGCATTAGCAACACTCTGGGCGTTCCTTCGTTAGGTGTCGGTTTCCAGCTGAGAAATTCAAGGTTTTGCCTGGGTAACGAGTTGTATCGGTTTACATCACATTTCCATCTCCAAATCTCAAAATCTGTGGACGCCGAACCCTTATTTATCCGCCCTACAGGTAATATTATCTCACATTTATAGTTTTCAAATGCGTCGCCCTTGGGGCAAAGATGTCAAGGCAATTATTGCAGAGGAAAACAAGATCATCATCATCATCATCATCATCATTATCATCATCATCATCATCATTATCGTCGTCATCATCATCATCATCATCATCATCATCATCATCATCATTTTCCTTTCATGTACGTTTTTCCTTGCTTACGTATATGTGGTGTATTTATGTGTGTGTGTATGTCTGTATGTGTGTGTGTGTGTGAGAGAGAGAGAGAGAGAGAGAGAGAGAGAGGAAAAAAGAAAGGAAAGAAAGATGAGGAAGAAAGAAAGATAGAAGAGGAAGAAAGAAAAAAGAAAGAAAATGAAAGAAAAAGGTAAGAGAAAGAGAGAGAGAGAGACAGAGAAAGAAAGAAAGAAAGAAAGAAAGAAAGGAAGAAAGGAAGGAAGGAAGGAAGAAAGAAAGAAAGAAAGAAAGAAAGAAAGAACGAAAGAAAGAGAGAAAGAAAGAAAAAGAAAGAGAAAGAAAGATAGAAAGACAAAGAAAGATAGAAAGAGACAGAAGGATAGAACGAGAAGGAAAGAAAGAAAAATGAATGAATTTGAAAATGCACAGTGTATAAGAAAATTTATTTTTATCAATACTCTTAACTGGTTTCACATTTGTCTGATTTTTCTAAAGATTAAGTTTTGAAGGAAGTGACGCTGCATATGTGTATATCTCTCTCTCTCTCTCTCTATATATATATATATATATATATATATATATATATATATATATATATATATATATATATATATATATATATATATTTGCTCTTCATATTGCATTTAATGTAATGCTCGCATTACTTAAATAAATGGGGGTAGCATGAAACGTGCGTACTGCAATCATCTTTGAAATCCGTGTTGCTTATTTTGAATATATATATATATATATATATAGATAGATAGATATAGATATAGATATAGATATATAATATATATTTATAGAAATGCACACATACACATATACATACATATATATATATATATATATATATATATATATATATATATACATGCATGTATATATACATATACATATGTACATGCATATATATATATAAATATATATATATATATATATATATATATATATATATATATACAAATACTCACACACATATATGTCTAGATGTATGAATGCGTGTGTGTTTGTGTGTGTACGTGTGTGCGCGCGGGCTCGTAAAACAAGATTTTGCCAAAATGACGCACTGGTTGCTAGTGGTGCACCACACCAGCAATCTATGAATGGAGTAGTACTTGTAAGTTCTGAAACTTTCAGTCTGTAGCTGTATAGACATCTGTAGAGCATATATACCTAAAAAGTATATATACCTAAAAATGTGTGTACGTTGACTTAATAATCGCCGAATTTAACTTATCAGCAGAAACGTCATGTTTCTGCAAAACTATATACTATTATTTACCTCTTGCGAATTTCCAGAAAAAAAAGGGTTTGATATGAATAAGAAAGAATGTGAGAAAGGAAACAAAAATGAAAAAAAAAAAAAAAATTCCAAAGAATTCCCTAACTTTCAAAGCGATAATTCAAAGATGATGTTCTTACTTCGGGTATAGAATTTCATTTTAAACATACCCCATACTTTCTTTTTCGTCTGATGATATTGTAGCAAGAATGACAGAGGGGGAAGATTGCCTGTGGTGTACCAGCGAACCTTCGAGAAAGTCGGCAGGAAGCTACCATAGAGATATTGTAAAAGGGTATTTACACACACGCACACACAACACACACATGCACACACACGCACGCTCATACACACACATACGCATATATGAGCAAATAAAAACAATCAGATAAAGCTATCTTCTACAAGAATTTCACCAACATTCTCAAAGAAGATGGAATAATACTTCATTTATGAATGCCATTTCAGATATCAGGGGGACAAAAATAGAACCTTTCACCATTCTTAAATATTTCCATTTAATATCATTGCGTTAGAATATGTTTCCTTGTGTTTGTGACACGTCTTCATCTATCAACCAGGTATAAACTTCTTTGTTTCACAGATCAAGTAACTAATTTAAGGAAAAGTATGATAGCTTTTATATGTATACATGTGTGTTTGTATGTGGGTGCATACTTTATGTGGATGTATTTCTGACTATACACACACACACACACACACACACACAACTCTAACTCTTCGAAACGCTTAGTTTTAGAATGGTGGCAGCTAATGTTCTCTATGTGGCCTGTGTGTTTTCTGTACTCTGTTTATGTTCTGTGTTTTCATTTTGTCCACGTTTTTTTTGTGACGTCCTATACCCAGATATGCATCTGTATATACATGCAGATGTAGGTATGTACATACATGTACGTATATATGCATATACTCACATATTATTTGTATTATATATATACATACATATATATATATAGCCGCCATGATTGACCGCTAGCTCCAAAAGTTTTTTTTTTATCCTCTCTATTTCCTTGTGTTCCTTTCTGTTGAAGAGCGTAGGCTCGAAACGTAAAAGATTTTCTCACCTTCCCGAGTGTTAAACTAATACACCTGTTTGTTGTTTATACACTGGTTTTCGTCTTTTGTTTTTCTGCAAATTTCAACAACCCCGGCGGCTTTTGAACTCAGAACGTAAAGTCGGAATAAATGCCGTTAGACATTTTGTTCGGCGCGTTAACGATTCTGCCAGCTCGCTGTCAATGACTCTGAAATATTGCCAAATGACAAAGTGGTAGTTAGGATATTTAAATGTGCTGGACATCTTTGATTCAAGTTTCATGTGGTCAGTGATGCCGAGCCATTTTGCTCGTTCATATGTATCGAACAGCTATAGATATCCCAAGATTTTATTAAAAAAATATTTTCATTAGTGTACTTTTGGTGTTGTTAATGATGTGAAATATGTTTACCATAATCATATGAATTGAAAATGATGGTAAAATGAATTTGAAAAATATATATTTGTTAATGATGATTACAAATGTCGGAATAACAGGAAATTGGGGTAATTTTAAAGATTCGCATTACTGGAATGAATATTTCGTCTCGTTTTTTAATACCAGTCAATATTCTTTATTTCGTGTATATTCAAGATTAGCCACTACACACACACACACACACACACACACAAAACATTCATACCCATACAAATATCTATAACTCAATGACGAGCCATCTACGTATTAATATGTAAATTAAGCTATACACTACGGTAATAGCTTCATTGCTTTCTGCCAATGATCGGGTTCGCTTTGCTGGTGGTCCAAATTAGATATGCAATCTATGTGGGCTTTTTTTTTTTTTTGAGAACATTGTCTGGTTTAAAAAGCCACATCAAATGCCATGATGGTTCTAAGGTGTAGATACAGGAGGTGGTTAACCACCATATATACACCATAAGGAGTAGACAACCACCATATATGATATACACGATTGTTACAAATTTTTAGTAAACGACCAGAAATTTAGGGGTAGTCGATTACATCGACTCAGAACACGACTGATATTTATTTTAGCGACCACGATAGGGACCAAAGACAAAGTCGACTTTGGCCGCCATTTGAACTCAGAATGGTAAAGATCCGGAAAAAAGCCACTATGCATTTTGACCGGCAATATATATACATACTTACATACATATATATATCGTGGTCGATAAAATAATATATATTCATGTATATATAAATATACATATAAATATATATATATATATATGTGTATATATATATATATATGTGTGTGTGTGTGTGTGTGTGTGTGTGTGTGTGTGTGTGTGTGTGTATATATATATATAATTGTGTTTTTGTACGTGTACATGTATGCTAAGTGTACACATACACACACACACAACACGAAAGTAAGTATGTGTATATGCCCACTTGCGCATGCTTACAAGTTAGTTAATAAAGGCTAGCATTTATCTGTAATTTTGATGCGTCAGGAGTGAACGCGATTACGTGTTGGAGAGGAAAGTGGGACAATTCCTTAAAATAACAGGTGGCCGTACTCTCTTACAGTTGTCATTAGATCTGACTTTCTGTTATTAGGAAGAAATAGTCAGTCTTCAAAAACTTGATACGACTGTCTTGGGTATGAGCGCATGATACGAGTTCTGAAGTGTAGCTTAGTTCGTTTACATGGAACCAAAATTTTTACGAAGACCCAGAAAACATTTAATGTGTGTGCATTTTCTTCTGTAAGATTTAGTGTAAATCACCGTTTTGAAATTGAGATGTGAATGTGTTGCTGTCTTTGAGTAAGTGAGGGAAGGAAGGAAGGATAGATAGATAGATAGATAGATAGATAGATAGATAGATAGATAGATAGATAGATAGATAGATAGATATGTATGTATAAATGTATGTGTGAGTGCACGTGCATGTATGTATGAATGTTCGTACGTATGTATGTATGTACGTGTGTATGTATGCATGAATGTATGTGTGCGTGCATGTATGTATGCATGTATGTACGTGTGTGCCTGTATGTATACATGTATGTATGTATGTATGTATGTATGTATGTCATTATTCAGTTTATTTCAAGATTTCTTGCCAATAGAGAAAGAACCGGTTTCTAACCTACATCCAAGTCTCCTTCATTGGAATTTCAACATCAACAATAGGGAATTTTTGTATGTATGTATGTATGTATGTATGTATGTATGTATGTATGTATGTGCAGATTTGTATGTTTTATGTATGTATTCTCATGCATATAGTTGCATATATAGACATGCTCATATATATTTAAATGATAAACTTCTGGAAAGTTTTACAGATTTTTACAGTTCCAATGATGGATTGAATGTGTAGTCTTCGAATTAGCTTTCTCCTTTCTGGTTTTGAGAAGCCAAATTTCTCAAGATTGGTATTTAGGCTGTGTGTTACATATCCCAGGGCCCCAATAATTACAGGTATAAATCTGAATTGTAATCTGGATAGTTCAGCATAGGTGTTCTCTTTTTCACTGATCTGTATGTATGTATGTGTATATGTAAGTATGTATGTATAATGTAATGTACGTATGTATGTATGTATGTATGTATGTATGTATGTATGTATGTATGTGTGTGTTTGTAATGTATGTATGTGTATATGTATGTATGTATGTATATATGTATGTATATGTGTGTGTTTGCAATGTATGTATGTGTATATGTATGTATGTATGTATGTATGTATGTATGTATGTATGTATGTATGTGTGTAATGTATGTATGTGTATCTGTATGTATTTATGTATCTGAATGACACTAGAATTTATTTATAGCGTTCCTATGAAGAAGGAAGTTAAAGCAGATACAAAGTCGCCTGTAGACCATTGTAAAATGTTGGTTGGTTCTAGAAATTGTTCATGCACCCGGACATCTGTAAATGCGTCTGCACACAGACACACAGATCCAAGCACAAACACGTGCACACACACACACACTCACACACACACACACACACACACACACACACACACACACACACACACTTGCATATATAATTACGGATCTGGATAGCATAACATTTTTGAAGTTGGAATGCTGTTCCAAAGAAATTTCTAAACATTTGTGAATTTGGGTTTGAAGAAGAAAATAACTAATATATTATTATATGTATCGTGTTAGTTAACCTGAATTTCTTTTTGCGGCTTTTAGGAGTGGTAGTGGTGGAGCGACTATACAAATAACATTGCTCTGAAACTACCTACTACTTACTCATCTGGTTGGCTAAGTCGTCTCTAGTTCTTAGAGAAGATTCTGGAAACACTATCTTACCTAATGTAGCATTCGTGAAATGTTTATCATATATTTCTTGGCAGTAAGCTATAGAGAAGCAAGCTTACATCACCCTGCCCCTAACCATTGAATGTTGGTTTTCAGGTATGTTCGCTACTTCTTTATCTTAATCCGTTCTCGTTTATGCACTATTCTCGTATATTCTTCTTCGGCGATAACCAAACCTTGAATATATTTATATATACAACACTAGAATGTATGAACTACTGGAATTTACCACGTTGCCTTATTAGCATGGAAGCCCAGTTTTGAAAGAAACTTTAATTCGCTAATTTAAATTCTTCTGGTGTCTGTTACGAATTTTAACATTTTGTTATTGATTCTTTGATTTTATATGAATTTTTTAAATAGAAATTTAATTTTGTTTTGTATCCTAATTCGTAAATATTTATATATGGATGAAATTATTATTCTAAGTGATAGCATGCTTTACGACAGAAATATCAGCTGTGATGTTAAAATATAGTTGTAAATCGAATCAAACATTACTGATGGTAACAAAATTTTGTGTCATTTATTAATCTGTTCAGTTTGGTATTATATAAATTTTACAAATGTATGGTAGTGTCATTGGGCGGGGGGGGGGGGGGAGAAAAGAGATAATCGTATATCTGGATAGGGTATCAGCTTTTCACATATAACTTTTTCACAGGTTCCGGAGTAAAGCGTGTTTAGTCATTTATCCGAACCGGACACACACCAAAGATGCCAAGTGCAGATTTGAACTCACATGATCTGGTAGTGCAAAACTATATCCACTCGTCGTCCATTTATCTATGATGAGTTCTAGTTTAGATCAAACAGGTATCAATTCTATCTCTCGCCTTTCAGTGTCGATATAATAAGTACCAATAACTTTCTAGAGCCATAGATCAACTTTGTGCTAATATATTAAACTGAACATTAATATCAGAAATGTTTTCTCTGCTGTAGTTGAAGAAGTAGTGGAGGTGTCTATATTTTTCTTAGACTCTTCAAATTTCAAACATTAGGATTAGTTTAGCAGCGAGATATTAACAGGATTAAATTTCACTTTTTAAATCCATATAAGTTTGTTTTGTAATAACACACTTAAGAAGGAAAACAGCAGTTTGTTTAGTTCTCACGTTTTACTGTCAACTTTTGTTGTTGACGTTTCAGCTTTGGCAACAATATCTGCCATTGAAGTATTTTCTAAATTCAGTTACCTTTGCTCTTTTTAAACCACAGTGACCCCTTTCACGATTTGGCATTTTATAAACGCTCCCTCCTCACGATTTAAAAAAAAAGGGTAAACATTGCCCCCAAAACACACACATTTGCCCATACACACAGTCCTACTTACACACCAAGACACACATACAAATACAAAATACACACACACACGCCCACAGACAAACATACACGTCCTTACATAAATTCATACAAAGAGACACGTACACACATACCATACATACATACATACATACATACATACATACCATATATACATACACATACATATATATTCGAATCAAACAAAAGCAAATTTCGTGCTGTAAATATATTACCCTATCTACCATATTCTTCCGTTTAGGTATTTGCATGAACTTGTGTCCCCTGTATTAAATTTTGATGCAAATTTCCAAAAAAGTCAAGGATTTATTAACGAAATTATATTGGATCTTAGCGCATCATTAATCATGTTTTCTACTCACCGGTAACACATTGTCTTACTCGTATTTAAATGCCGTGAAATATTTTTTTTTTAAGGATATGTATCAAATATTTGCTTTCGCAGAAATATCATGAAGTCTCTAAACACACAGTACTTCTGCCTCCTAAAAATGTTCCACCCTTTTGTAAGTTTGTAAAATCCTTCAAGAGGATGCCATCGCTCAGGTTATAAACCCCAGGTGTAACTGAATCAGTTGGAGTATGCACCTGAAGAATCCATGTTACAAAACGATTGGTCAGTTTTATAGACTAATTAACCACTTATGTATTGATAGTCCCAGGTCATAAGTTTATTGGTTTCATTAATATGCATACGTGTGGCTGTTGTTTAGCTTTAAAACACAAGACTATCTCCAGGTAAAGTGATATCGCAATCCAGTTTCAATTCCCACTTGTACCTGATTTATTTCACTTACCCCAAAACATACACATTCCCACATACACACCGTCCTACCTACACACCGCGCGCGCGCGCACATACATACATACATACATACATACACACACACACATGTATATATATATATATATATATATATATATATATATATATATATATATATATATATATCAAAGACATGAACCACGCAACTTCCTATTTCTTTTCCTCTTAGTGTATAAGTTATCTGTGCCGTGTAAGAAATTATAATACTCATGTGTACAATTATATTAGGTATTTAGTAATCCTAGTTGTTGGTAGAATAGGGATCATTTATTTCCAAAAAGAAAGATGAAGAAAATAATATGATTAAGTTAGGAAGTAGCAAACTGAAATTCCCTATGCTTTGCATACATTCTACGTCGGCATTCCTGCTTTAAGATTCCCTTCAGAGTGAAAAAAAATATGCATATTCCATTCAAATAAAGAATTGCTATCTTGATGTGTATTACATTCGGATAACAGATCAATATTTAAAATCGTTTTACTAATCTTAAAATCTAAGTATGTAACTTACTTCCCGACCTCATGATTCCAGGTTTAGTTTCACTGCGTAGTACCTTGTGGGCAGGTGTCTTCTAGGCGATGAAAGCCTTGTGAGTGGATTTGGTAGACGAAAACTGAAAGAAGCCAGTCATATGTGTGTGTGTGTGTGTGTGTGTGTTTCTGTCCGTGTGCCCCCCCCCCCCCAACACCACTTGACAACTTGAGCCAGTGTGTTTACGTCCCTGTAAATTAGCGGTTCGGCCAAGAGACCGATAGAATAAGTGCTAGGCTTAAAAAATGTTCTGGAATCGATCTGTTCGACTAAAGCCCTTCAAGGCGGTGCCCCAGCATGGTTGCAGTCAAAATGACTGAAACAAGTAAAATGTAAAAAGATAAAAGATATGTCGATGATTTTTTTTTATATATTGTCTGAACGTAGTTTTATTTTCGTTTATATTTGAAGGACTCGTACAGTAATTTTATTTTTTATTTTTGACTTTGACATGAAATGTTAAAACTAAAATATGTAGTATATTCAATGTACACTCACGGTGAAAGAATATATAATGCGTATAGGGCGGGAAATGTATGTATAAAATGATGATATCTTGATTAAGACTCTAGAATATATGAACTAATGGAAGTAACTCAACATGTTGGCAATTAGGAACGGGCTTGCTTAGTGTGTTTAAGAAAATTTTCATCAGATGATTTGCATTCTTCTGACGTCAGTTATAAATTTTTACATTCCTAATTAATTCTTTGATCTTACATGGACTTATAGAATTTCACTATCATTTAATATCTTTCTCAGTTATTAATAGATGAAATTATTCTTGTTCGTGTTAACTACGTTTGGCAACAGACGATAATGACAGTTGAAAATCGAATCAGGAATTGCTGAAAACGACAAAAAGTCGAGCCATTCATCTGTTACGTTAAATCACGTAACATAATTTTCATAAGAACTTTTATGTGTACTTTTTCTAAATTTTATTAAGAGGAGTTTATGTAATTTTAGTCAATATCAGTAACGCCAAGCTAAATATATTATAGAATCTTGCTCTGGGGTGACTGTGTGGTAAGTAGCTTGCTTACCAACCACATGGTTCCGGGTTCAGTCCCACTGTGGTGGCACCTTGGGCAAGTATCTTCTACTACAACCTCGGACCAACCAAAGCCTTGTGAGTGGATTTGGTAGACGGAAACTGAAAGAAGCCCGTCGTATATATGTGTATATATATATATATATATGTATATATATATATATATATATATATATATATATATATATATATATATATATATATATATATATATATATATATATATATATGTTTGTGTGTCTGTGTTTGTCCCCCCAACATCGCTTGACAACCGATGCTGGTGTGTTTACGTCCCCGTAACTTCGCGTTTCGGTAAAAAGAGACCGATAGAATAAGTACTAGGCTTACAAAGAATAAGTCCTGGGGTCGATTTTCTCGACTAAAGGCGGTGCTCCAGCATGGCCGCAGTCAAATGACTGAAACAAGTAAAAGAGTAAAAGAGAGAGTGCTTGTAAAAAAAGTTATCCTACCTTGACAATCAGAATCCATTGACCAGTGCTAAAACTTCATTGGTTGAGAGTCAAATGTCAAACCATTGCAAACTATTTTGCTAGAAATGTTGATATTGTTCGAGGAGTAAATTAGCTTATTTAGAGACATGTTGTAAATTTGAACTAATAGAGTGTGATCTTGTTGCACAAAACTATATTGTATCATCCAGTTCAACTCCACCATCTTTTTAAGGCCTTAGTATAAGTTTCGCTGCAGTCAATTTTATTACAATTCCGGATGGATTAAACAAATACAAATAATGTCTTGTAATCAATACTATGGCTTATATACTTCTATCAACAAAAATAGAAAAAATATCAAAACTTTTGGTCGAACGTATATGAATTTTTGTGGATCCGTGAGTCAATCGCACACTTAAAAAAGGAAAACAGTTGACTTATTTTCAGGTCACACAGTAAACATCTGATCGTTAAGTCGCTGAGAGAACCATTTGGTGGTCACTCGACTTGCAAGAAACAGTTGCGAAAATCTTTCTCAAATAATTCCCTATCATTTTTAAAAAATGGAAGTACATATTGGACAACGATATACAATCTAAAAAGCAAAATACTGGAATGTCATGCTTTTAATCATAGATCCGTTTGTTCAAAGTTGACCAGAGTATAAACAGCATTTACGCTGACTATTTTAGCTTTGGTTATAGCCAATTATTGTCTTTAGCTATTTTCTAATTGATCCAGTTGTGCTATTTGGTATAACACTCCATGACATAAGCACTTGATCAGTTGATCAAGACGAATTACTCCCTTAATGTTTTGACAGTCTGAGATCATTAGTTAATTAATATTGATTAATATTCAAAAGAATGACTAATGTTTCGCACTGAAGAGCAAAGATTAACTCCAGGTAAATTCGGTTCACAACCCACTTTCAATTCCCAGTCTTTCTACTTCATTCCACCCACATCGCTAATGCTTTTGCCAAAGTAATGAACCTTACAACTTACCATTTTTCCCCCTCTCCCTACAGTGTTTGAGCCTATTAAAAAATAACACTCAAATAGATGACTATATTAGGAATCATATTTACCCAAGAATCGTTAAATAAAGATCAAGAAACGTGATGTGATTAACACAGAAACTAATGAGCTGAGATTGTTTATGCTATTGATTTCTGTGTTTGCGTTTCTTCCTTAAAATTCTCTTTCGTAAAGTAATATATGTATTCAATTTAAACAATCGATTCTCTTATAGAAGTGTTTCGTTCAGATAAAGCATGGAGACAAATTCATTTCAAGAAAACATTTTAGTAACCTTATAATGTATGCGTGAAGGTGCATGGACTAGTGGTTAAGGTGTTGCACTCACAATCACAAGAACGTGGTATCGATTCCCAAACTGGCGGTGTGTTGCGTTCTTGAGAAAAAACACTTCGTTTCATTTTGCACCAGTCCACTCAGCTGTAAATGGGTAACCCAACGACAGACTGGTCTTCCTTTCAGCTTGCCTAGCCGGTGTGTGTGTGTGGGGGGGCATTCGAGTGATACAACAATACGAGGAAGTGCATTGTGACAAGCGGTGTATAACAACATCCGATAGTCTAGTCGATACAGTGGTAGTCTGTGCACGAACCTTTTCTTTTCATATTTTACTCAGTGAATTTATAGATGAAATCATTGTTGATAGTGTCACCGTATTTGAGGTTACATGATAATGACAGTGAGTCAGAAATTGCTGGGGACATACAAAAATTTGAGCCACTCAATTTATTACATTCAGTTATAATATATTAGGATGTTAATTGAACCCAGCATGGTCGTAATTCAACGAAGGAAACAAATAAAAAGATTAAAGATTAAAAAATGACAACACCTTGTTTTAATTTTTGCTTATTTCTTTCTATCACAATCCTTTTATTTTGTATAATTCATTCATATTGTTAGCATTAAAGTTACTTCAGTTAATGTAGTAATTTCAATCATAATCGACAATCAGCTTAATTAAATCTGATTTTAATGTATAAAAGTAACTGTACGTACATACGGCATATGTATGTATGTATGCATGTATGTATGTATGAATGTATGTATGTATGTATGTATGTTCCAATTTGTAAGCTATAGTTTTACGACAAGGTAGCCGAAATATAGCAGAAGGGTATGTTTTTAGAAAGGGAGTTATAGGGTTGCGAGATTTAGGTTCTATTCGTTTAATATTTTTGTGCACTTTATAGACATTCAGAAACCTTATTCCAAGTATTTCAAAACCAATGTAAAATGTCGTCAAATATCTTTCATAAATATTTCAGAAGAACAAATCGCACCGTGATCAACTTTGCATTTTAGTCATGTCCATAAAACATGTATAAGTCATGTCTTTATCTCCCACCAAATTTTTAATCTTCTGCCAATATTAGAAATCGTCATAAATATTACGGTTCTACAATATGAACTACATTGCTAGCATGCTTAACGATATATAAAGCAGTGAGCTGGCAGAATCGTTAGCACGTCGGGCAAAATGCTTAGCAACATTTCCCATCATTATGTTCCGAATTCAAATACCATCGGGATCGGCTTTGCCTTTCATCCTTTCGGGGTCGATTGAACACTGGAGGTCGATGTAATCGACTTACCCCCTCCCCCAAAATTGCCGACCTTGTACCAAAATTTGAAACCGATATGCTTAATGATATATCAACGAAAGATTAGTTAGGCTTGTAAAAATTCATAAGTGACGTCAGAACTTTTACTTATGACAGTTTTTAAATGATAAAATATTTATGATAACAGATGTTCGACTGTAAATTACATCTTGCTTCTTAATTCTTTTAAAATAAGGTTTCGAATTCTACCTTGAAAATTTAACCCTGCTGACCGCCACTCGTAATCAATATCCAAGTATTGATTTCTTCTCTTCTGATACGAGGTCATAAATATGGACTCAAGTATATGATTGGTGCTTATTATATAGATCCCAAAGGGGTGAAAAAAAAAGTTTATTTTGTTTTGTATTATTCCTCTGAGATCGATAAAATAATTATCGGAAAAGTATAGACGTTGATTCAATTGATTGTGCTCTTTTCCTACAAATTTTGTGACCTACTTAGAAATATATACATAATATACATCTAAATAATATTCTAAAACTAGTCTTAGCATGTTTTAATATTTAATTAAAACATGCTGGATAACTGTATACATGAAACTTAATTAAGTTGATTTCCAACGCATTTCTATTCAATACTATTCATGTGTTTTAAACGACTTAATCAACATAGGAAACACTGCATCTCAAAGGCTGAATTTTATCTTCAGGGCCTGAAAATATTTTAACCCCAACATCTACTTACCCGCAATGAAACTCAGGTGAGACCTATAATGTTTCTACATCTGGGACAATGGTACAGATACACACAAAGACCTGATAGGCCACATCCAAACAAAATTCACTAAAACGATTTCATGAAGCTGCTCACAAACTTAGTCTAACTTCTGTCCTAGAAACATACCGTCTCCTCTCTTAGTCTTTTCTATCACTCCAATAGTGGTCTCTCTTTCTTGGAGCTGACTGGTCGCATGCCACCAGACATTCCTATCTCACTACCCTTTCCTTCTCTTGATACCCACATTGTGTCCAACTCTCCTTGGTCCTGCTCTAATTACGACGCCCCATCCTTCCAAGAACAAAAAAAAAAAAAACGCCAGCCCTCCGGAATCCTCTGCCTGAAAATGCTTTTCCTACAAATATCCTCATGCAACAGTTTAAACGGAACGTTAGAAGTATCAGTTCCATCGGTCTTGGCAGATCTGCAAACTTCATAAACGCCACCACTCTGCTTCCAACCCAAGCTGAGAGAAAAACGAGTTTTAAATTTTGGCCAGCAATTTTAGGAGAGGGCCTGAGTGGATTATTATACCAACCCCAGAGCTCCCGAAAGAAAAAAAAATACATGGGAGAGATGAAAACAAAGTCAACTTCAGCAGTATTTGAACTCAGATCGTAAATCCAGAAGTAATACCGCGAAGCATTTTGGAGCGGTGTGTTAACGATTCTGCCAGCTGGAAGCTTTGAGCTGCTGGTGAAATAATAACAATGATAATCCTTTCAAAATATTGTTATGAAATGCTGTATGAGCATAAATATCCATTTTTATTAAGGGATTTTACTTAAAATTTCGGAATAACTTTCAAGAGCTACGTGCTATGCTATTCTTTATTCTTTTCTTTTATTCTTTTACTTGTTTCAGTCATTTGGCTGCGGCTATGCTGGAGCACCGTCTTTAGTCGAACAAATCGACCCCAGGACTTATTCGTTGTAAGCCTAGTACTTATTCTATCGGTCTCTTTTGCCGAACTGCTAAGTTACAGGGACGTAAACACACCAACATCGGTTGTCAAGTGATAGTGGAGTGGACAAACACAAACACACACACATACATTAAAAAAAAACAGTAAGAAAAGAACGAAACTATTTTATTCTTTTTTTTTTTTTACTGCTTCTCTTAATATAACCTATAGCATGCACCTCTTGAAACTTATTCCGAAACAAGTAAAGATGTTTATATCTAGAAACTTAATCTGCAATTTTTAATTCACAACTATTCATCTTAATTTAAATGAAGCTCCTCACTCCATCAACGTCTATAGAAATTATGTGTGGCTACGAGACGATAGATACAAACGAAAGGCATCCTTAAGGAAAGCACATTATTACATGTGTTATACCCATTTGAAATTATTTATCACTTATTTTTTTTCCTGTACACGATTACATGGAAATATACTTTCGCCTACTGAAGCAACAAAAGCTATTAACTCACCCACAACATATCTGTTTTACTTTGTCGTGTGTCTTAAACGTAATTGAATTTTTGCTACCCTTACCCCCGTATTTGACAGAGACGTGAATCTTAATGTAGTCAACCTATTCAATCATGAGTCACATCATATTTGATTACAATGATGTTGTTAAATTATTATCTATGCATCAGTGCATCATTCACTTCCATTGCCATTTCACAAACTTTTTTCTATTTCTCTCTCCTTCCCCTCTTTCTCTACGACCCAACATTCTCTTTGGTTTCGTGTTTCTTTTTTAATTTTTTTCTTTCACAAAACATTTTTTTTCATTTGTAAATAATTTTCTCCTCTCACATTTGTTTGAAGACTTGGTTTTATTTTTGCAAAATATAACAAATTATTGATTTTTCAATTTTGAAGTTAATTTCAGCTTTCTCGGTGATTATTAGATTTACTGGTAAACCAAAAACGATAGTTTAGTTTATGACTATGCGTTCATTGCCAAACATTTCCCAATTTTTTTAACATCACTCTAGAAATTCCTTTGTGTTGCATGTAATAATTTTTGTTGAATATCATCATTGCTAAATGCTTCTATAAATGTTGGTATTTCGTATAAAATGTTCAAGCTAATATAGGAATTTAAAAAAATGATTTTATCTTTAAGATCTCCCATTAGTAAATAGTCAACCGTGTACAAATGCTACACTTTTTACCATTGCTATTTTATCGTCAGCTATGTTCGATAATTCTGCTTTTCATATCTGTGGCGTATGTTATTGTACTTCATTTAACTGTGTCATACGCCTCAAGGACTCTCTTTTATCACAGGTGGAAATAGGATTACTATTAAGATGGTCAACCAACTGCAAATGAAGTAAGCTATTTAATCAACAATACAAGGGTACTAATTTAGAATATTATTCGACCGTCTTTCACAATATCCATACCTTTCTTTAGTTTTGAATTGCTTACTCGTCAAGTTCTGAGTAAACAGTAACTCTTGCCATTCTTTGTATATATTTTGCATTGAATAAATTTCTCAATCCGAATGAAGTTTAGAGTATAAGCATTGATATATTTATTAGCGACAGAGGCAATAGTAATATCGAGAGGTAATATCTATCCACACTTAACCATGGATGTTCTGTTAGAAAAAACTATTTTGCGGTAGTTAGTCTCTCATAAACTCTTGTAAACTCTCATAATGGTTTTTGATGCAAAATACACTCGTTTGCATTGATATCGTATTATTGCCAGCAAGAGAGCAATGTATAAAAGAATTGGGAACTGTGGTGGACAGTATCTTGCAGGATTTAATTACGTGCCTTTAGATTTACCCCCCACCCTACCCCCACTCCACCGCTTATTTCGAGTTCGGAAAATAAGTAACAGCGCAGTAGTTGATTTAATCAACTATATCTTTGCGCAAAACATGTGGTTTTGTACCTTTGTTAGAAATCCGTATTTTTAGAGAAAGTATCAGTAACAAGCGAATCATCGTCCTGATAAAAATAGGTTCAGGAAGTTACTCTTGAGTCTTTGAGTTTATTCCACTGAAATAAATTGTTAGCGTCCACGTCTATTTCGAATTTTTGAATACTGAACACAACAATAAATAATTAGTATAATTAGTATAATTTATGTTCAGTTTGAATTCGTGCATGTTGTTTTGAGAAATTCGTGGGTATAGAAAAATTTCCAGGATATATTTCTAGAGATTAAGGATTGGATAAAATGTTTACTCTGATGTTCAGGAACGGCGAGAAATAAGATATGCCATTGAGTAGGTTTAGTTAGGCGTAGCATTCAATTAGTACATCAAACGTACTGATTCAATACCAGGTTCAGCAGAAGGAACTCAGAGGTGAACATAGATGAACGGTGATTCAATGAAAAAAATAAACTTGTCTTTCAGTAAACATTCTAAATACAGTTTACAATATTCATTTGTGACGTGTGCTGTTTTGTAGTGTTGAACATATTTGTGCTTTTGCCTAGATTTAGAAACTGTTCATGGCGGAAGTAATCTCTAGTCCTGAAATGCAATGCGGTATTTATATTACTATGATGACTATGATGTAGACTTAGGCAATGATGATGTGTAAGGCATGTAAAACATGTGGTTGCGATGAAGTTTTTGTAGAAGCTAGCATTCGAAGGGAACAAGTGAACGTGACTTTTCTTTCTTTGAGATACTTTTCTTTCCTTGAGATGTGTTTTGTTTGTATTTTGGAATTTTGGGATGAAACTTAGTTGCCTAGTTTCTTATTGAAGGGTATTTTAAAGAATTTTATTTATGGGGTGGTGGCGGAACGATGTGCGTCAGGCAGGAGGTGATGAAGTATTTAGTCGGAGAGAGAGAAAAGTTAATGCCTTTGACCTTTTCAGATCCTACGAAACTGTTGGTGGCGGGGAGAACCCATGAAACAAAGCTAGCTTTAGTAGGGTGCAGCACATCAATATATTTAGGATTCTATTCTTAGAGTGTTGATATGATTTGAGCGGTTATAACAGAGTGAACTCTCTACTAAAAGGATCTAATAGCTATGTGGTGGAAGTGTCAAGCAGTATGACGGCTAAGTTCGTGAGTTAACGATTGTATCCGTCGTTGGTGGAATCAATTGTGTATAGAAGATAAAAGGTGTATTCTGAGAAAGAAATTATATCTTTAATATGAGTTTCTAATTCAGGCAAAGGATCAATTATTTTAAGAGGAGGGAGTTATCTGATACCAGTGATTCCTTTACTTGACTGGTACATTATTTTATTAAACTCGGAGATATGAAAGGCAAAGTATACTTCGGCGGAATTTGGACTCAGAACGTATTGAAACGAAAGAAAACCTGCTCGGCATTTTTCTAACAACTCTGCCAGTTCATCATCTTAAAACAGTTCCTAATTTAGGCACAAGGCCAGCAATTTTAGACGAGAAGGTTTTAGTCTATTAAATCGACTCCAGTTGTTGTACTTTATTTCATCAACCGCGAGGGTGGAGGATGAAACACAGAGCGTAAAGAGGCGGAACAAATTCAGCAACGCACCACCTTTTATCATTAATATTTTTTATACTAAAGGCGGCGAGCTGACAGAAACGTTAGCACGCCAGGCGAAATGCTTAGCGGTATTTCGTCTGTCTTTACATTCTGAGTTCAAATTCTGCCGAGGTCGACTTTGCCTTTTATCCTTTCGGGGTCGATAAATTAAGTACCAGTTGCATACTAGGGTCGATCTAATCGACTGACCCCCTTCCCCAAAAATGTCGGGCCTTGTACCTAGAGTAGAAGTGTGGATAGGGATCTTTCTGATTTGGCGGACACCATTTGTTTTCTAACGAAACACTTTCAAACTTGGGATACTTGTAGAATGTGTCATATAAAACATCTTTTTCTCTTAGCCTTGTTAAGAAAAGTTTCTATATTCCAAGTTATTTCATGTTGAAAGTTGTCGTATTTCGGTAATTTCAACCAATCACTGACGTCTATTGAGGTGAAAACAATTACTGCTCTGGTTTGTCAACAACACGTTATGGCGGTGTAATGGGATCTTTTCCCTTGAATAAAATTACTGCGGTTGTTTGAAAAGTAGAAAAGAATATTCTTTCTACTATTAAGGCGGTGAGCTGGCAGAATCTTTAGCACACCGGACGAAATGCTTAGCGGCATTTCGTCTGTCTTCACCTTCTGAGTTCAAATTCCACCGAGTTCGACTTTGCCTTTCATCTTTTAGGAGTCGATAAAATAAGTATCAGTTCAGTACTGGGGTCGATATAATTGACTTAGCCCCTCCCCGAAATCGTGGGCCTTGACATACATATAGATGTATTTGGGCTAACCGAATTTTACCCAACGGAAATAAAATATATGTTATTTATATTTATAGTTTTACGTTCACACACAATCTAATATTAATAGAATTCATAAAGTAGTAGTTATCTATATCGGTATGGAGTTTTTCTATAATATCATACTTTAGATACAAAAATCTAATCTTTTTGTTGGAGAATAGTTTCTTCAAGTCTCTCACAGTACAATTCGAACAATGAATATTAAACTTCGAAATTCTTTTGTGATTGAACAAAAATATGTTCAATTGTTGTGAAGTTGCAAATCAGCACTGATCGAGAAGACATGATCAAAAACATTCCAGCTGGGAATATACAGCCTGTTTTTTCTTTCTTTTCTTTTTTTTTTTATCTCAGACTTGGGTATATATAGGACTCCATCATTCACTGTCGCCTCCATGTCTATGCCTATGCGCATCTTCACAGACACCTAATACAATTAGTGAAAGCATAGTACATGCTAGCAAGACATTCTCGATTCTGAATGATGGCCGCTAATGTATATAATTCGACCCCTGTACTTATTTTTAGATCTGATCCTTTTTTTACTGTCGGTCACTTTTTTTTCATTCTCTCTCTCTCTCTCTCTCTCTCTCTCTCTCTCTCTCTCTCTTATTCCTTTCCGTTGAAGAGCGTAGGCTCGAAACGTAAAAGACTTTTTCATTTTCCCGAGCGTCGAACTAATACACTTGCTTGTTGTTCATACACGTGTATTCGTCTTTTGTTTTTCTATAAATTTCAACCATATACATATATATACATATATATATATATATATATATATATATATATATATATATATATATATATATATATATATATATATACGACGCGCATCCAAACTATTTCCGTCAACCAAATTCACTCACAAAGTATTGGTCGGCTCGAGGCTGTAATAGAAAACACTTGCCCGAGGTGCTGCACAGTAGAACTGAACCCGAAACTACATGATCGCAAAGCGAACTTCTTAACGACACAGCCATTCCTCCACTTATATAGAGGTGTGATGGTGGGGCGTTAATTAAGAAAGAACTGGGTTATCTCCATTACCTATTTGTTCTACAGGACTATAGGTTAGAGAATATAAGCGTTAAATGTGGTTTATATGGTGCATGTGAGCCCAGTCCTTGGATCAGTCATTCCGTGTATACTCTGATACATATCCACCACGAGTTACAGAATAACTCATGAATTTAATTAAGGCGCCGGTGTCGTATTATATATGTATCATATACATAAGTGTTAGGGTAAAGATCCCCTTCGGTCATGAATGACCATGGGATTGCACTTAGAAAGTTCTCCTCCGAAACACAAGTCCGGGAAAAGTTGTTTATGGAAGATCAGCAGTCGCCCATGAATGCCAGCCTCCCACTCTCCACACCACCGATGTTATCCAAGGAAAAGGCCGATACAGCTTGGCACCAGTGACGTCGCAACTTATTTCTATAGCCCAGTGAACTGGAGCAACGTGAAATAAGTGTCTTGCTCAAGAACACAACACACAGTCTAGTCCAGTCCGGGAATCGAACTCACTACCACATGAATGTGAGCCCGACGCTCTAACCATTGAGCCATGCGCCTTATATAATTATTAGATTATGTAAATTTTCAGTAAATAAGTTTTCAAATTCGAGAGCGTTGCGGCATATGACAGTACCTGAAAAAAGCTGGAAGGTACAACGGCCGAAATGTTGTAACTATAAGAACCAAAATAAGAAGAAACGACCGAATATATTAGTGTATAATGATAATTCTTCGTATCAGAAACTCAGACAAAAATAAACAGCTATACGAGTGTGTGAGTGTGCGAAAGCGCGCGCGCGAACGTGCGCGTGTAATACTATACGTAGTCAGTAGACTAAACAGTTACCCGGATACACATGTAATTTACGAAGAAACGAAATCTGCTACTCTACTACCTAATTCGTTTCACCATCTGGGGGGGGGGGGGGGGGGCGAATTTCCTCTGAGTCTATTCTATTATATATTTTGCAGAATTCAAGGCAAGGGTCAACTAATTATATAGTTTCTTCATACTTATTAACTTTAGAAACTGCATTGCAATCATTCCGATAGTTTATTTTCTTTTATTCTTTTACTTGTTTCAGTCATTTGACTGCGGCCATGTTGGAGCACCGCCTTGAAGGGTTGTAGTCGAACAAATCGACCCCCAGTACTTTTTTTAAAAATCCTAGTACTTATCCTAACAAAATCTTTTGATGAACCACCAAGTTACGGGGACGTAATCACACCAACACCGGTTGTCAAGCGATAGATGATGGTGGGCGGGGGACAAACACAGACACAAAGACACACGCGCGCACCCCCACCCCCATATATATATACGACGAGTTTCTTTCAGTTTCCGTCTACCAAATCCACTCACAAGGCTTTGGTCGGCCCGAAACTATAGTAGAAGACACTTGCCCAAGGTGCCACACAGTGGGACTGAACCTGAAACCATGTGGTTGGGAAGAAAACTTCTCACCACATAGCCACGCCTGCGCCATGTAAAATAAATATCAATAACTGTGTGGTAAGAAGCTTGCTTCCCAACCACATGGTTCCAGGTTCAGTCCTACTGCGTGGCACCTTGGGCAAGTAACTTGTACTATAGACTCAGGCAGACCAAAGCCATGTGAGTAGATTTGGTAGATGGAAATTGAAAGAAACCCGTTGTGTGTGTATATATAGGTGTGTAGGTGTGTATGTATGTGTGTGTGTGTGTAGGTGTGTGCGCGCGTTTGACCCCACTACCGCTTGACAACTCGTGTTGATTATGGTCCCGTAACTTAGCGATAGAATAAGTTTGAAGTTTAACGGGAAAATTGATTCATTCGACTGAAAATTCTTCAAGGCGGTTCCCCAGCATAGCCGCAGTCTAATAACTGAAACAAGTAAAAAAAAGATGTATATCTTAAATAGTATTTATTGACTTGAATTTTTGTGGTTTTCGTCACTGTTTACAATTATCTTTAAAAAAAATTTTCAACGTATCATATCGATGTAATTTTTAACGCTGAATCCGAATTTGTTATTCATTTATTCTAGACAAATTTTGCATAAATGTTACAGGTGTTCAAAGTTTTGATCATTTTCAGAATTTTCAGCCAATCACAAAACAGCGTGTTCGCTGCCTCTTCCATCATCAGGGTATGGGGCATCGGCATGTCAAAACATTAAACTAGCTACAGTAAACAAACCATCATGAGTTGCTAGAAATAACAGTCAAAACATTAAAATATACACGATCAAAGTTAACATTAAGATATTCGCGGGCAAATTAAATATTTAAAAGCTATGAAGAAACCAACAGGGATTGCTAAAAATAACAGTCAAAACATTGTTTAAAACAGATATTTATTAGTTAAAAAATTCAAGAACGAAAGTTTGCAATACACTCTAGGATCTTATAAAATAAATTATCTTTCTTATATCTCCTTCTCCACATAAATTCACAAAGATAAGAATCAACCATGGAACGATGTGTCTCACACCGGCATTTGTTTCCCACACTCCTTGTCCGCATGCGCAGTATCTTTGGTTATTGTGGAAACAGAGTGTGGAATACTCGCTTTTGGTTACTATGGAAACAGATGTGTGAAATACTCGCTTCTGATTGGCTAAAATACCCAAATTTTGCAAATTTTAAAGATTGGATTTATAGGAAAAATGAATTTCCTTTTCATAATTAGTATACAAAACTTAATCCATATATCAAAGTTGAAAACAATTGGAACAAAATTGTAGGCGCAGGAGTAGCTGTGTAGTAATTTTTATTGTATATTTAAAATTGTAAATATTTAATCGATACAGCTACTTCACCCCTTTTATGTTTGTCTGTCCTTGTTCGTCCCCTCTTTGTAATGCCTTTATGGCAAATATTTATGAAATAAAGTAGCTTGCTTACCAACCACATGGTTCCGGGTTCAGTCCCACTGCGTGGCACCTTGGGCAAGTGTCTTCTACTATAGCCTCGGGCCGACCAAAGCCTTGTGAGTGGATTTGGTAGACGGAAGCTGAAAGAAGCCCGTCGTATATATATGTATATGTATGTATATATGGTGTATGAGTGTTTGTGTCTGTGTTTGTCCCCACAACATCGCTTGACAACCGATGCTGGTGTGTTTACGTCTCCGTAACTTAGCGGTTCGGCAAAAGAGACCGATAGAATAAGTACTAGGCTTCCAAAGAATAAGACCTGGGGCCGATTTGCTCGACGAAAGGCGGTGCTCCAGCATGGCCGCAGTCAAATGACTGAACCAAGTAAAAGAGTAAAAGAGCAAGTAAAGAGTAAAGAGTGACGAAAACCACAAAGATCTGTTGATGCGCATTAGTCAACAGCATATAAGGAGGACCATACAGCGAGAGTAAGGCCCAGGGAAAACGTGGGTTGACTGAGTTTCGATTTTAGAGGCAACTTCCTTCTTGAATGCCTTGACAAAACATGATGAAGCATGAATGAGAACTTCATTTCATTATTCATAATTCAATTAGTAGTAAACCTTACTGTATATGCTTCATAATTCAATTAACAGTAAATCTTAGTGTATATATATTTTTTAAGGAATCTAAGAAAAACGTTAAGCTTCGTAGGCTTTGAGCTTCACGCTCTTAAATCTTTTACTTGGACTGCGGCCATAATGGGGGGCGCCGTCTTGAAAGAAAAAAAAAAAGACACAAGGAATGCTTCGGCCGGGAATCTAACCCAGATTAGCTGCTTGAAAGGCAACCAAGCTAACCGTTACACCACCGACGCCTCACTGGGGTGGGGGTAGAGAGGTTAATATTTTAACGCGATTAAATTGAGTAAAAAGTTAGAGATTTCATGGATTATAAAAATCTGTTAAGCAAATAGTTTTAATTTCGAATCCTGTCGGTTATAGAAATGTTGTTCCTCGAACAAGACATTAAGTTATCAATTTACTGACAAAATGCTTCTTAATTTTTCACTAAGTCAAATTGTTTACGCACTATATCTGTGATAAACAACAACAAAACAGTCAGACAAAAACGATTCAATGTATAAAATCCAATTTATGTTTAAGAAGCTTGCTTCCAAACCATGTGGCCTTAGGTTAAGTCCCATTGCACGGCACCGAGGACAAGCGCCTTCTGCTACAGACCCGAGCCGACCAAAACCTTGTCAGTGGATTTAGCAGACGGAGACTGATAAAAGCTCGTCGTGTGTGTGTGTGTGTGTCCCGGGTGTGTGTGTCCCCCGGGTGTGTGCGTTTGTGTTTGTCCTCGTAACTTAGCGGTCGGTTCGGCAATAAGAGAGCGATAGAATAAGCACTAACTTTAAAGCAATTAAGTATTAGGGTCGATTTGTTCTATTGAATCCTTCGTGGATTCTTGACTGAGAGAAGTAAAAGATAAAAGACAATACATTTATTGTATATCACAAAACCTCTGGAATTAGACCAGCAACTTAACATTTATCATCATAAAGGCGGCGAGCTGGCAGAAACGTTCGAACGCCGGACGAAATGCTTGGCGGTATTTCGTCTGTCTTTACATTCTGAGTTCAAATTCTGCCGAGGTCGACTTTGCCTTTCATCCTTTCGGGGTCGATAAATTAAGCACCGGTTACGCACTGGGGTCGATGTAATCGACTTAATCCCTTTGTCTGTCCTTGCTTGTCCCCTCTATGTTTAGCCCCTTGTGGGCAATAAAAAAATAAGAAACGTTAGCACGCCGGACGAAATGCTTAGCGGTATTTCGTCTGTCGTTACGTTCTGAGGTCAAATTCCGCCGAGGTCGACTTTGCTTTTCATCTTTTTGGGATCAATAAATTAAGTACCAGTTGCGTACTGGGGTTGATCTAATCGACTGGCCCCCATCCCCTAAAATTCCAGGCTTTGTGCCTAGAGTAGAAAAGATTATATTCGTGAAGATACAAACTAATATCCCGTCCACATTAAGACTACATTCAGTGACCTCTCATACAAATTGCTTGTGTTCAATGTGGTTATAACTGTATTGATGGACTGCTTTTCGAAAGGTAAAAATATGTTAACCCAGAATGCGTGTATTCTTTAGAAATCCCACATAATTCTCAGTATTGTGGAATCTCTTGTTTACGGATGTTTAGAAGAGTGATTCCGCCAAAGCAAATTGCCTTTTAAGTAAACCCACCTTAAATTCTCTCCAATTTCGTCCACACCTTAAAGCTATCTTTTCGATCAATCTTTTATGTATTATAGCAGTTAAGGTTTCTCTTCCATTGCTCACTTAATATCTTCCCCACTAAAAAAATAAGTTTCGTTATTCCTTCTTCTTTCGGCTTACGTCTCAAATCTTCAATTTCTTACAATGTTACAAACGTTGAATGCTACAATGTTGTGTAACCTCCATGCTTTTCTCAAGAGAATTAGCTAAGTGAAGTAAACTGATCACCATCGAAATTAAATATTGTAACTATCATCTCTTTTAGTAACATGTACATGGCTTTTCCATCTCACTAAAATAACCAACGATTATGTATGTGTTACTAGCAAAGTAAAAGTTATGTATATATTTACAGTCAGCTGTGTCAACGTAGTTGTAGAGCATTATACACAGTGATAGTATCTTTTGAAATAACATTTACATCTATCTCTAACGGTAATCTGTTTCACAGCATGACAGTTAAAAACTCAAATTTGCCACCCTATTTCCTTTCAGTCGAGCTTGAAAGTCCATGAAATTAAATACACTATTTCTCTCGTTTCTTGCTTGTTTAAAAGCTTTACACACTAGATGGACATATAATCTTATCGCCTATCATCTACACAAAAGCCGGTGTGTGGCAGAAACGACAGAGCGACAGAGAAAATAGCTTGTAGCTATTTAATTACATCTTTATCTTCTACATTCGTATCTTGTGCTGTATTTTACATTTTTTCATAGTTTCGGGTCATTTAATTAAATACCAGCCAAATAGTAATCGATTTAATCGATTGTTTTCTCTTCAGCGTTTGCGACATAGCGTCGATGTTAAAAATCAATTATAATCCACACAGTAGGCAGTAGCATAGCTCGCGGGATGGGAGGCGAGTGGGTATGGCCCACTCGGGCGACGCTTTTATAGGAGCGGCACTTTTAGGTTTCCTATATAAGCCTGTATAGGTTTGTGAGCCTGGAGCTGGGTGGGAAGAAATCAAGGGTTGCCCCCAGGTGACACACATTGTATGATAGCTACTACTCTGACAGTGGAGCTAGAAGAAAACTCATGGCGAACCGATTTTGCGAAGCGGTTACCACAACGGCTAAATCTTTCATTTTACTTATGCCTAGAGAAAGGGCAGGAACGTAGTAAAGTGTTTTTCTTCCTTCCTTATAAACTGTGGCCCTTTTATCAGTTATAATCCAAAATAAGGAGTACCGAGGATTGGAAAGTGACTTCCCACCGAGTTTAATTTGCGAAAAACATACCAATTCCATGTAACAGCATTTTCATTTCTCTTCGACAGCTGAAACAAGACAACTATAAAACGTAAACTATTATAGAGTTGAAAGAAACTAGTTATATTTGGAGTGCTAAGTTAGCAGACTTCTTGTCAGTGAATCATAAGGTGTCTTATTTCCTCTATAATTTTCTTACCACACAAAGGTCAAGTGCAGCTGACTTCCACAACAGAGCATGTTTTCATTTTGTTGTCCTAAACAGCCAAACGTAAAAGATCAGTTTTGTTTTCGTTAGAATATAAGTATACATGTAAGTACGTATACATGTATGTATGTATGTATGTATATATATATATATATATATATATATATATATATATATATATATATATATATATATATATATATATATATATATATATAGATGGATGAATGTATGTATAAGATGAATGCGTATACGTATAAATGTAGCTTTATATGGTTAGTATAAAGGAAAAAGATAATGAATATTTATTTCACACTTAGAAATATTAATGTAATTCAATATTTTGCATTTTACGTTATAGACCGCTCCCAGAGAAGTAATCTGCGTTGAATTTCTCTAAGCTATATATATATATATATATATATATATATATATATATATATATATATATAGAGAGAGAGAGAGAGAGAGAGAGAGAGAGAGAGAGAGAGAGAGAGAGAGAGAGAGAGAGAGAGAGATTGATAGATAGATAGATAGATAGATAGATAGATAGATAGATATACATACATGCATACACATATATACATACATATATACATACATATATACATACATACATACATATATATATATATATATATATATATATATATATATATATATATATATATATATATATATATATTTACATTTATATATATTATATATTATGTATGTATATATGTAATGTATGTTTGTTTGTATGTATGTATGTATGTTTGTACGTACGTACGTACGTATGTATCTATGTATGTTCACTCGTTTGCATACATTTTATTTAGACGCAGTTCTTTTTCTTGCGAATCGAATTTGCATCATTGTGATCATCTGGCGAAATTTAACAAGCCTTGTGAAACTCGAGTTGCGAGAAAAAGTATTTGGTTTAAGTCAGCAATATACTCTACATCGTACATTGAGTACGTTTATACATGTTCGTTTCCAAACTGTAACATCTTAATATCCATTGTGTATGTGTGTGTACGTCTCAGAGGCCATTGGATAATTGCAATATATCCTTTGTAGATGTGCGTGGCTTAGTGGTTAGGGTGTTGGACTCATGGTCGTAAGATTGTGGTTTCAATCCCTGGACCGGGCTACGCGTTTAGTTCTTGACCAAAACACTTCATTTTACGTTGCTCATTTCACGTTGCTCCAGTCCACTCAGCTAGCAAAAATGAGTAATTCCTGCGACAGACCGGCGCCCCAACCAAGTGGGGAATATATACGTCATGGAACCGGGAAACCGGCCCTTATGAGTCGGCTGGACTCGAGAAGGTAACTTTAATACATCCTTTAAAAGCGTGGATATTTTTAATAAAACGAGGATTTATGTTGGATGGTATCTAATACAATAGTATTTCTCTCTGACTCTCTCTCTCTCTCCCCCACCTCTCTCTTGCCACATAAATTCGAATATGCGGATTGCGTGTACGCGTGCATGTTTGTGTTTATGTATGTGTGTGTGTAGTCATACAGATTCATGTAATAAAGAAAGAAACAAAAAGAAAAAGAAAACAAGCACAAGCTTTTAGATGATTCTGAGTAATTAAGCAGATTTTAATTCCAGAAGTACAGATGCTGTAAGCAGAATGCTTATGCTAATCAATTAAGCCGTACTAATGAATTAAGAACATTAAAATTTTTTTAAATAAAAACAACAAAATAAACTTTATGTAACATGGAAATGTTGTTTCAACTCCTTTCATTGTACTCAATCAATTTGTCAACTGCATTGTTTTTATTTAATCTCTTAAGCTCCCGAAATTGCAACTAATTATATTAGACCTTCGCATAAGCTTGTATTATATTTTCACCTATTTCTTTAATATAAATATATATATATATATATATATATATATATATATATATATATATATATATATATGTATGTATGTATATATGAATGTATGTATGTATGCATGTATATATATATATATATATATATATATATATATACATGTGTGTGTATGTGTATGTATGTGTATGTACATGTATACATATATGTATGTATATATGTATATATATATGTATATATATTTGTATGTATATATGCATATATGTATATATATATATATATATACACATATATATGTATGTATATATACATACATATATATATATATATATGTATATATACGTATATATATATATATATATATATATATATATATATATATATATATATATATATATATATATATATATATATATATATATATATATATATAGATGCAGCACAGAATTTTGTCAGTGAACAGGTCGCGGTCTCAAAGCGACGAAAATATTTTGACAAATTAAATTTAAATGTTGAAGTGAATCTAACGGATTTTGTGTGTTATTTTAAATGGCTTATAAACACCTTCCACGCTGCAATTGTTTTCGTTCCAGCACACGATCTCGGATCAGGTCACTTGCTATGCAAGTGCATCTCCGTAATATATATATATATATATATATATATATATATATATATATATATATATATATATGTATAGACATTTGAGAAGAGAAAAATTAAGTAAACAAAGTTATATTAATTTCTTGTTAATACTGTCTGCTATTAGGCGTCAAAAATGTTTCAGTGACTTAATAACTGACATAACTGTAAATACAGTAACCAGGTCGCGGGGGTGCGACGAAAATTTTTTTTTTTTTTTGACATTTCAAAGTATACAAGTACTACACAAAAATAATAAAAGAAAGTGACTATTATTGTTTTTAAGTGGTTAAAAATTACTCACCCGCGATGTAATTATTTCAATTTCAACACACAATCTGTTTCAAAATAAGTATACCGAACTCTGAAATAATAATTTTTACTTATTTGTTAAGATAACGATGGATTGGTAGATGCGAAAGAATGCTTGATAATTAATGTAAAATTTCATGTTTCATGTATACATTTTTCCATAAAAATCAAAAGCATGATTAATGGCGGGTATAATATAAAGTATTCATATAATACATTGTATAAAGTTTTAGAGACAATTAATGTCCTTAAAATGAAATGCGTCTTATACACATCGCAGCGTATGACATGAACTTTTATGATTGTTCTGTTTAGTTGCACGTCCAGAATCCAAATTCCGTCATTGCTGTCTTTTTCGCCGCCCATATTTTAAGGCAACGAATTGGCGGAGTCGTTAGAGTGTTGGATAAAATGCCTCCCGCTATTTGTTTCGACACTCAACGTTCAAATTCCGCCAAGGTCAACTTTACATGTCAACTTTTTTTGGAATCGATAATACAAAAAAAAAAAGTATCAGTCTAGGGCAGTGGATTGACGAAATTGTTAGTTCATCATCGGACGGAACATCTTATGGTATCTGCCCCATCACCATGGCACTTCTATCAAGAATTGTGACCAACGGATAGTACCAGCAATTTGAAAAGACCAATGGATATATAGTTTCTTTGATTGATCAAAAGATCGAGTGCCACCACCACCACCATTTGTTCTGGCAGCAATGTAACAGTGGTGTATCGGGTTCAATTTGCTAGTATTGTGTCGATGTGAGGAATCATATATTATGGTAGGATAGTGGCGATTGAAATTGTAGAAGCCTAGACTAAATTCATTACAGTCTTTGGTTTCCTCCTTCTAGCATAATTTCAACTATCTTCCCTTTGTATACAAATATCGGTGCTGATTTTAAGGAAAAGGATTTTCAAATTATATTTTTTGGTTTACACGAGCGCAGTAGGATAGCTGAAACGATAAAGCACAGAGCAAAATGACGTTCCTCTTGCAAGCTGTTGATAGTGAACAATCATGGCTCTAGACATGATATAAAGCTGTAAGTTGACTTGGTTCAACGAGATCAATGCAACGTCAGATTTTTTTCCCACTTTTGTAAGTTCGTTGACTTATCTTATATATAAGAAAGTAAATGCAATATACCATAATTGGATTTTTTTAATCAACAGTAAATGTACATACCTATATGCTAAACTTGGAGAAGCCTTCCATGTTTTTACTCTCTGTCTTGCAGAATGAAGTTTCTGAAGACTTACTAGATGATTATATTTTTTATCTGAACCTTCTCTTTCCATTGACTGTTTAAACACTTTGTAACATAACCGACTGCGCCTATAAATATATGTATGCGTGCATGCATGTACGTATGAATGCATGTGTGTCTATATGTATGTATGTATGTATGTATGTATGTAAGTATGTACTCTCTATTCTCTATACAGCACGCACAGCATGAGAAACTAAAAATTCCATAACTGAAATATATTTATGTTTAAATCATTTATTGTCTTCCTGTGGAACGAATCCCACACATATGCCCATTTTTAGAATAAAGTGATATATGTAACAAAAAGCGCGTTTTCAGAATAATTATATCGTGACATCCTCTCTCTTTTACTCTTTTCCTCTTTTACTTGTTTCAGTCATTTGACTGTGGCCAAGCTGGAGCACCGCCTTTAATCGAGCAAACCGACCGCATGGCTTTTTCTTTGTAATCCTAGTACTTATTCTATCGGTCTCTTTTGCCGAACCGCTAAGTTACGGGGACATAAACACCAGCATCGGTTGTCAAGCGATGTTGGGGGGACAAACACAGACACACACACACACACACACACACACACACGCACACACACACACACACACACATATATATATATATATATATATATATATATATATATATATATATACGACAGGCTTCTTTCAGTTTCCGTCTACCAAATCCACTCACAAGTCTTTGGTCAGCCCGAGGCTATAGTAGAAGACACTTGCCCAAGGTGCCACGCAGTGGGACTGAACACGGAACCAGGTGGTTCGTAAGCAAGTTACTTACCACACAACCACTCCTACGCCTATAAAAAAAAAAAAAAAACTATCGCAGCACATTGCTTTGGCCTGCCGTCTTACCCCCTGCTCTACCATCCACTTTCCTGTTCGACCAGTATCAAAAGATCATAGCTACAGAAAAAAAAACAAAAAAAACACTGCTTTATTAATTGTAAGGAAATATTTAAGTATCGATGTCATTTCGACGAAATACTCTTTAAAATAGATAAAATGAAAATCAAATATCTAACGGTATCTATATATGTTTTAATTTAATTTTCCAAAATATACATGCAAGTATTTGTTGTTGGCACTGCGTCGCTTACGACGTCGAGGGTTCCAGTTGATCCGATGAACGGAAGAGCCTGCTCGGGAAATTAACGTGCAAGTGGCTGAGCACTCCACAGACACGTGTACCCTTAACGTAGTTCTCGGGGATATTCAGCGTGACACAATGTGACAAGGCTGACCCTTTGAATGACAGGCACAACAGAAACTCAGAGAAAGTTGTGGTGGAAGAGTACAGCAGGGTTCGCCACCATCCCCTGCCGGAGCCTCGTGGAGCTTTAGGTGTTTTCGCTCAATAAACACTCACAACGCCCGGTCCGGGAATCGAAACCGCGATCCTATGACCGCGAGTCCGCTGCCCTAACCACTGGGCCATTGCGCCTCCACACATGCAAGTATGTATGCTAAAATAACAAGTAAGCAACAGGCATCATGTACTAGAATAGTACATGGTACTATTATTACTGTTTTAGAGTATATAATAGCATAAAGATAAAATACTATTAAATGCGTTTGTGATTTATATATATATCATTGAAGATATACATTGAGCGCTGCTCTGTAGAGCAAGCACAAAAGCATATTTGTACTTAGTTAAAGCCATTTCCCAACATTTGCTCCCCTAGTGCCCTCGAGAAAGGCTCAAATATCTCAGCTATCATATGTTTATAAGCTTTTTGTGCTTAGTCATGAAGAGACCACCATTAATCGAAATTACCGTTTCAATTCATTGGCGGAATGGCTTGAATAGCCATTTAGATTGTTTTTCTTTTACTTTTAGAAATACTTAGAAAACGTAGCTTCCAGACAAAGGTAGGTTGCGGATCAACACGCAACTTTGTATAGCCTCAGAGGCTTGGCACTCGACAGTGTAAATTCAAATTCGTAGCTGGTCGCTGGAATGTGCCTATGTTTGCATTGCATTCCAAAGATATATAGGTAAAAAAAAAAATGGAATTCTTTCTCCGACATTTACCCAGACAAATGGTCAATGACGTAAATAGATCATTAGCAACCTATCATTTCGCATTATTTTCATATATCTCAACGAACATAAAACAGAGACTATCAAGATCTTTGAAGCCTGCTGTGCCGTTTATTTAATAGAAAATGTGTGTGTGTGTGTGTGTGTGTGTGTGTGTGTGTGTGTGTGTGTGTGTGTGTGTGTGTGTGTGTGTGTGTGTGTGTGAGTGTGTGTGTGAGAGTGTGTGTGTGTGTGTGTGTGTGTGCGTGCGTGTGTGTGTGTGTGTGTGTGGTGTTTGTATGAATATATGTGTGAACTAGTGTGCATTAACTACATAAATATCAGATTTTTCAACAGCTGCTTAATGCAATCTATATTAAACATATTTTAAGTAATAACGTTGCTTGATGTCAAGATTCTCTACTCTACACTCTCAGATATATTTTTATTTTCAAAATTTCAAATTGTGTTTCAACATCCGAATAAGTTCCTTTAGCTCCTTAAAGGTTCTCGTTGAAATATTTTGGTTAATTCAGTTTTCTTTGCCTCTTGAAACTTTTCTAGATTTCATGAAGAACTGTATATATACTTCAAGGATATAGCTAATAGTGAACTACTTCTATTGTTTGGCACCAGGACTTCCTTGCGTGAGCCGTCCCGTGATAAAAGGTTTTACAGTAGACAGTTTTTTTTTTCTTTTTCAAGCAGTATATTTGGGACATTATTCATTACATCATTTCCCTTTTTGAAAATGGTGGAAAATGTTTTAGGGGAGATTTAGACTACTAGTTCCGGTAGGTCGACTAAATCACCGCGCAGAGTCTCCCTTGTTGACTCGTACATTGATCAAGACTGACGTTTTCTAAATAATGATAATATATACTTTTACTTAAAGCGCCGCAGGCATGGCTGTGTGGTAAAAAGTTCCGGGTTCAGTCCCAAGGCGTGGCACCTTGAGCAAGTGTCGTCTACACTAGCCTCAAACCAGCCAAAGCTTCGTAAATTCCACAAAGCTTTGGCCGACTTCAGACGGAAACTGAAAGAAGTCTGTTGTTTATATATATGTGTGTGTTTATGTTTGTTCCCCACCACCACCACCACCACCACCATCACTTGATAGCTGGTGTTGGTTTGTTAACGCCTCCGTAACTTAGCGGTTTGGAAAAAGATATCGATAGAATAAGTACCAAACTTAAAATAAAAGAATCGGAGTCGATTTGCTCGACTAAATCCTTCGAAGCAGTGTCCCAGCATGGGCGCAGTCCAATGAAACAAGCAAAAGATATAAAAATCGAACCGTCTCGAATCACTTATGGAGTTCCGAATATATTTAAATACATTATTTCTCACTTGACAGTGACAAATCGCTACGAGATTCTCTTTAACGACTTGTTAAATAAAATGCAATTTACAGAAAGCTTTTCGGTTGCTAAGCGACACAACGTGTGCAGGAAATTTGTTAATACTATTCAAATTTCCGTTCAAGGCCATTGAATGAGAAAACATATAAAACGATGTCTTATACATGCATGTTGACATTTAAGTGGGTGAATAACCATATATTTGTTTTACGAAAAACAAAACTCGTAAAAGAAACACGTTCACTTAGAGATTTCTCTATGTGATCTTATTTCTAAGTTATTCTCCAAAACATATAAATTCACTCCTTCACTCACTTACACACACACACACACACACACACACACACACACACTCGTTTTATACATACTATACATATATCTACATATATTAGAGAGAGAGAGAGAGAGAGAGAGAGAGAGAGAGAGAGAGAGAGAGAGAGAGAGAGAGAGAGAGAAAAGAGGAACTATGGAATAGTTCAAGGATATAGATAATTATAATAGTGAATTACTGCTATTACGAAGCTGCGAGACTTCCTTGAGTGAGCAAGCCTACATACGTAGACGCGCATTATATATATATATATATATATATATATATATATATATATATATATATATATATATATATATATATATATATATATATATATATATATATATATATAGGAAGGACAACAAAAGAAAGAAAGAGACCTCGATCTTATGTAAATAGAGGAATTTATCTGTAAAAATATGTGACACTTATTCGGTAGCCATGATAAAACTCCGAGTTTCGGATGCCAGGGTGGGAACCCACGCCAACATCTCAGGAATTTTCAATGGCCGGATAACTGAAGAGATGTTGGCGTGGGTTCCCACCCCGGCATCTATATATATATATATATATATATATGATCTTTTATCTTTTACTTGTTGCAGTCATTAGAATGCGCCCATGCTGGGACATCGCCTTGAAGATTTTAGCCGAACGAATCGGCTCCTGTACTTAAATTTTGAACCTCAAATTTATTCTATTGACCCTCTTTTGCCGAACCGCTAGGTACGAGACGTAAACACACCATCACCGGTTGTCAAGCAGTGATGAGGGACAAACACAGAAACAAAGACATACACACACGCACATACGCATGGTACGTTCGAGTAGCTGCTAAAAAGTTCCTGGCTTTGGGTAAGAGAAAATACAGGAGGATCAGTTAATTATTCAACATATTTCCCTCTCAGATTTACTCACTTATTGCAGTGGTCCTTCACTACTTCTAAGCCCTGTAAAAGAACTCGGAAAGTTGGGTCTCCAACCAGGCCTTTCGCGATACTCTTAAAGGCAGGAACTTTTCAGCACCCCTTCGTGCATATATATATATATATATATATATATATATATATATCGAGCGTCATACTAATATATACTTTTGTTATTTACACCACCTGTCCTCGTCTGTTGTTATTATTTGTATATTCTCCCATATATATATATATATATATATGATATTAGGATAAAAACTTTATAAGAATTTATCAAGTAGTTAGCGTGAAAAAACCTCATAAGGAAAAAAAAAAACATTTTTTTCCATAAATATATATAATTTAATTTATATAAGGGCATTACTATACAATAATGCCTCACGCTTAGCGGGACTCCATAAGTCAAAACTACCAAAATAAGCACATTTTTACCGTTCGCGAGGGAATGCAACTTTCAAAGCTAACCTCCTTAAAACTTGTTAGCTTTGAAAGTTGCATTCCCTCGCGATCGGTAAAAATGTGCTTTTTTTGGTAGTTTTGACTTATGGAGTCCCTCTAAGCGTGAGGCATTATTGTATAGTAATGCCCTTATATAAATTAAACTAAATTACATATATATATATATATATATATATATATATATATATATATATATACGTTGGGCTTCTTTCAGTTTCCGTCTAATAAATTTACTCACAAGGCTTTGGTTAGCCCGAGGTTATAGTAGAAGACACTTGCCCAAGGTGGTAGGCCCGGAACCATAAAGTTGGGAAACAATCTTCGTACCACACGGCCACGTCTGTACCTATATATATATATATATATATATATATATATATGTATATATATATATATATATATATATATATATATATATATATATATATATATATACATATATATATATATGTGTGTGTGTGTGTAATCAAATCGAATAAACGAACATTAAAAATAACAGTAACAAGCCACAAGAAAACGTGCACATGGAATGTTTTAGTTTGACGCTCAGTAAGGAGAAAGAGTTTTTGATGTTTCAAGCATACCTCTTCATTGGGAAGGAAAACGGAAAAGTTCAAAGAAGGAAAAAATCGCCAACTGCACGTATACATACACACAGCCTTCACAATACACAAACATACACAGAGATGCACAAACACATGCGCACAACCGTACGCATATACACACATTGTAATTTGGGAAAAGATTATAAGATCACTACAGTTGTATTATTAGCTAGTTACTAACCAATTGTTAAATAATCAATTAATGAATAAATTAATGATTAATTTGTCGAATTTTCCTCACATTCATATGACCCTTTTCAATCATTCAGTATCAACAGCTGAAAATAAATTTTTATTGGGAGTAAACCACAGCCGTCATTCGCAAGTAAATGTGACTTGGCAGCATGTACCATGCTTTCGTTTATTAAATTAGGTGCCTTTAATCACGACCAGGCATAGGCACACTCAAGGCATTCCCACTCATGAAACTCCTGAACATCCAATATGTGACAACTGGAGAGACAGAGGGCCGCACCCGCACTCGAACGGTACTTATTTCACCTGAGTAGGCCAGAGAAACGTAAAATCAAGTGCATTGTCTAAGGTCGCAATATTCCACTCGGGTTTCAGCAATCGAAACTACGTTCTCGTGAACATAAGCCCAAAACCCGTAACCACGCGATTTCACTTTCGACATAATATAAAGCTCTAAACATTTATTTATTGAACACTATCTTAGATTCCTGCCAAGAAATGAATTACTTGATGTGTTTTGAAAGAGTATATATTGATAGCTCTAATTACAACTGTTACTGTGTTCGTTGATGCACTTTGCAGTGTAATTAGTAATGCTGTACTACGGTTAAATGTGGAGCCGAACTCTTCGGCTCACTATAGTAAAGTCGTCGTGAGTTCGATACCCGATAGTACGTTGTTCTTGAGCAAGACACTTTATTTCACGTTGTTCTAGTCCACTGAATCGGGAAAAACGAGATGTACCTGTATTTCAACTTGAAAACTACGTTAAGTGCACGCGTGTCAGTGGAGTGCTCTTCCACTTGCACGAGCAAGCTGTTTTGTTGATTGGATCAACTGGAACCCAAGTCGTCTTAACTGATGGAGTGTCAGTTCGAGTATATTTAATCTGGAAAATTCGAGTCGACGTGCTTCCAGAGACACATCATGTCCTGAGGTGCGTGTGGTTGCATGTATGTGCGTGTGTATAGCAATGCGTTAGAGGATCTGTATGTTTGGGGATAAATAAAACCTAGAAACAAAATCACATAGACAGATCTCTAACTTAATGAATTTATTATTAGGTTTTGTTTTGTTAAAAGAAATGTATAGTTGTACTCCTTAAATGCCAAACATGCATATATATAAGGCATTGTTTTGTATATTATTTGATTCAATGGCCGTTAACGAACGTCTGAACGGCATTTAAAAAGTTTCCTCATACGTTGTATCATTTAGTAATTGAAAAGTTTTCAGAAAATAAAAATTGGGGGAAAATATCGCTAAACGAAGTCACCTAATGAGATATCATCGTTAAACGAGAGAAAACCTATTAAAGCATATATTTGATACTCATTACAAAATTCGAGACAATTCCACTTTTATAGATAATGATTAGAACATCGTAAGAAATGCCGTGCAGTATTTGCTCCGGTTCTTTACTTCCTAAGTTCAGATCCCATCGGATTCAACTTTTCTCTTCATCTCTCCGAGGTCGATAAAATAAAATACCAGTAAAATATGCAGATTGACTTAATCGACTGATCCCTACCCCACGAAATCTGAGGCTTTGCGTCTATGTTAGAAACAACTGTTACTATTAAAAGGTGGTGAAAGGAGGCGAGCTGGCAGAAACGTTAGCACACCGGGCGAAATGCTTAACGGTATTTCGTCTGTCTTTATGTTCTGAGTTCAAATTCCGCCGAGGTCGACTTTGCCTTTCATCCTTTCGGGGTCAATAAATTAAGTACCAGATCTAATCCCCCCAAATTTCGGGTCTTGTGCCTAGAGTAGAAAAAGAATCGTTAGCACGCAGGGCAGAATGCTTTGCGGCATTTCGTCTGTCCTTACGTTCCGAGTTCAAATTCCGCCGAGGTTGACTTTGCCTTTCACCCTGTCGGAGTTCATGAAAGAAGTACCAGTGAAACACTGGGGTCGATGTGATCAGCTACTCTCCTCCTCCAAAATTTAAGGCTTTGTGCCTACAGCGGAAAATATTATTAAAAGGTGGTGCACTGGCAGGATATTTTTAACTAGTCTATAGAAAATGATGTTTGTCTAAGTTGCCACTCACAAGAATCGATCACAGGACATTGTGGTTGCGAAGTGAGCTTCCTAACCACTTAGCCAAGCTGCACTAAAAATATATGTGTGTGTGGGTGGGGGAGAGACTTTCCGTTACTATTTTTCTTGCTGATTTTCTTCTAAATTATTCAGGCCCTCTCACTCTCTGTCTGAGAGTGAGCTAATTTCCCAATTTTGCTTTTCTTTACCCCCACCCCACCCCAACTAGCACCAACGCAGTTGTTTGATAATGAATAACAATTATTATCAACCCTATCTAACTCCACTGTTAAGTGGACCAATGTTTAATAAAGCTGAAAATGTACCACCTGCTGTGCCAAATGTCATAAACGAAAGAGATAAAAACTTATTTTGAAGTAACTCATAAAGCATTTATTTTTTATTGAAAATATACTCCAGTAACAATTCTCAGTGACTAATGTAGCAAAACTGAACATGACATTAAACTGCAACCAGTGGTGAGGCTCCAGTCATAAATTCTGGAGTTGTGAGGAGCGTGGATTCACCCCTTAATTGCCATCACTCCGAGATCCGTTCTGACCCGGAACAGTAGTCCTTGCCAGGGTCCTGTCTATGGGTTAAATCAGTGGTTCTCAACCGAGGTCCATATGGCCCCTGAGGATCAATATAAGATTGGGGGGGGGGGGGGGTCACGTAACAAAATAGAAAATTGGGGAGCTACAATAGTATTTCAAGGGCCCCTGAAGAAACTTTGCTTTAGATGCATGTATTGGTATGTATATTGCAAGAAACCCTCTTGGTTTCTTTAACATTTTATATAGGTCAATCTACACAAGTTACTTTGTGAAAAACAAAATAGGAATTTTGAAAGAAGTTATTATAAAACTAGTTTTTAAACATTGAATGGCTATAGTGGGGTGCAGAGTTTAAAATGTTTGAGAAACCCTGGGTTAAATAGATTTTTGTAAGGGTAGATTGAGTTCCTTAGCTCCGGTGAAAGTAATCAGTCTAGGAAAAGGAAAACTCTAAAATTAATACACACTTCTAACATGCCCTTAGCCAACACAGAAGAGTATGGCTGATAAAACTAACATGAGGTATGTCCAATAATATAGATTAATACTATGGAGGCAATTATCTCATGTTAGCTAGAATGATGAGCATTATTGAAAAATACTACTATAAGGGGAGGCGCAATGGCCCAGTGGTTAGGGCAGCGGACTCGCGGTCATAGGATCGCGGTTTCGATTCCTAAACCGGGCGTTGTGAGTGTTTATTGAGCAAAACACCTAAAGCTCCACGAGACTCCGGCAGGGGATGGTGGTGAACCCTGCTGTACTCTTTCACCACAACCTTCTCTCACTCTTACTTCCTGTTTCTATTGTGCCTGTAATTCAAAAGGTCAGCCTTGTCACACTCTGTGTCACGCTGAATATCTCCGAGAACTACGTTAAGGGTACACGTGTCTATGGAGTGCTCAGCCACTTGCACGTTAATTTCACGAGCAGGCTGTTCCGTTGATCGGATCAACTGGAACCCTCGACGTCGTAAGCGACGGAGTGCCAACAACTACTATAAGGAGGATGATCAAAATCATTTTGTCGAATTTTTTACGTTGCGTCCTTGAAGAACTAAAAGAAGAACTACAAGAAAACAAAATTGTCTTAATCACAGCTCTATAAATTTTAGCGTAGGATATAAGGTCTTTAGTATGTAAGTTTATTAAATGTTGATGAAAATATTTTCTTTCACTATCAAAATGAAAGCAATTCTTGAGAATGTGATGACTGAGTAAGTTATTGTTAGTATTGTGACGTAATCAAAACTGGGTTTTGGATTTGCTTGTTGTGCTACATTCCTGGCTTTAAAGTATATTAATTTACATGTTGGCCTTCCTAAAACTGTAAAAGTAGAGCTTTTGCTAATACCAGAAAATGGAAACTGCTAGCGCATGAAGGTGTCAACCATCTCAAATAACGAGACAGCTTGAGTGGAGAAATTATTCGAGTATAGGTATGTACTGTTCCATGATTGCGTCTGTGAAAAGTCGGGGAATAAGCGTGGTAAGATAGAAATAAACATTAGACACTGCATAGTAAAGACCTTATATCCTACGCTAAAATTTATAGAGCTGTGATTAAACAATTTTGTTTTCTTGTAGTTCTTCTTTTAGTTCTTCAAGGACGCAACGTGATTATATTGCTGAAGCCAGTTGAAATCTTTCAGTTTACCCGAGATAATTACTAAATGATATGTACATTTCTATCTTATATGCGCGTGTATGTTAATTGTCTGTACTTCAGCTGGTTAAAACATGATAGTCCAGAGAGAAAAAAAAGAACGTGATTAAAAGAAACACCCGTTGTATTGTTAATACTAAATACATCAACATTTCTTTGCCAAGTATATTATTTTCACATGTCGACATTTATTAAATTGTTTTACCAGCTTTGTAGCTTTGTGGAGATAATCATGATGGATCCAGCTTTTAACGTTTCATCCTTCTATGTACTTATACTTTATATATATATGTGTGTGTGTGTGTGTGTGTGCGTGTGTGTGTGTGTGGTGTGTGTGTGTGTGTGTGTGTGTGTGTGTTTAGGACATTGTAGAGAAGATAAGCTTCTATGGAGTCATGATTGTATCTTGCTTTTGATTCCTGATCGTAATCATATCATTCATGCTGTTTAGATCAGTGGTTCTCAGACTGACAAATAGCAGCACCCCTACTGAAAAAGAAAATGTTCGTGAGATTTTCAACTCCCTTATTGCGCTCACTACTCTATTAATGAAAAGACCCTATAGAGTCTGATTCGTATAATTCTTCTTTCTTCGCCATGGTGTTGGAAATTCGAAATATTAAAAACCTTCATTATTTATTAAACATGGCAATCTGTTCCTTTTTTTTTTTTTTCAGATCCCCCCTTTTTTTTTGTCATCTTTTTTTTAAAGCACCCTGCCCCTCTGAGAAACATTTAGTCTTGATAAAGTAATAAGTAGTAATTTTTATCACATCTAGAGATATTAAGCTTAATGTCTCCCTAGAGATGGCACTGAAAAACATTCTTTTAAAAATCTATTCCAAAGTGGTCTTGTTGACATACTGTAACAGAATAATGGCAGATCTTGTCCTGAAACATACGCTTTGAAAAGAAAAAGAAAAAGTATAACAACAAATGTAGACACATATACTCTGTACACTTGGAAAGTCATCTATTTAAATTCAACTCATAAATCATGTCTGATAATACTGACTTAGGGGGGAAAATGCTTAGTTTAAAGCAAGGTGGATTAATAAAAAGCTGTGTGATTTTGTCTTTTCACAGAACGCGATATACTGAATAAAGATTGATTGATAACTTAAGTTAACTTTTGAGCATGTTCTCGGTTGGTTGGCGAAAAGCGAGCCTTTAATTAGTTTCAAAAATAGGATGCGATTAGATAACATATGGTGGGCGGTCCTGTTGCTCATTTGGTTATTGGACAGCTGTATTGAAAGAGAGATGTTGAGTTTAATTGGATTGACTATTCTCTAAGCAATTAATTGTTGGAATCCAGCTGACTTCAATACCTAGACAAAACTCATATGAAACTTTTTCAATTTAAACTTGCAATCTAAAACAAAACAAAACAAAAAAGCTTTACTGAGTCAGTTGCCGAAATATATATATATATATATATATATATATATATATATATATATATATATATATATATATATATATATTAATGGAGTATAGTTTTAATAACGCATCAAGTGAATTAACATTTCGGATATTTGGGTCGATAGATATTTCCTCACAAAAATGCTTTCATGGGCCAAATTCTGTATCATTGATCAAACAGAACCGACATGAGTTTCCTAACAGCACAAGAACAGCAATTATAATAATTGTAACAACCTTCTGTAATATGAGTTCGTCTAATAACTGAAGCTATTTCAAAGAAATTCTTTTGAATGGCATTGATCAGTAATTTGGAAAAATTCCAATAGGTCTTGCCAAGCGGATCTCTCTTGATAGCGTCTAACACTATATTGCTTAATCATTCATGTTTTGATTACAGCTAATGAAAGTTACCTGGAACGTAAATTACAGAAATTATAGTTACAATACATGCAACTACAATTCGGAATTAAACAATTAAACAGTCATTTTACACAGACAGATGTAATTACTACATTTCTCTTCCAAATCCGTGTAATAAATATTATGAGTGTGTTCCGGTGCCATTTTCTAAGAAAGCGAAAATGGAAAAAATTCATTTTGCATGTTTCTTTATGCTTAAATGAAACATGTATACTTCTGCTGCGTTACTAGTTTGGCTATCATGTGAAACACGTATATTTCGTACAGTAAAATATACTAACTATTTCCAACATATATCATAATGAACTTTTCATAATTATGTAATTTCCATATATCCTCCGTAATTTTGAGGATATTTTCGGTGGATTGATTATTCTGTGTTTTCTTTATCAAGACACCAGACAGTGGATTGACAATAGAAAAGCTAGAGTGTCGGACAAAATATTATGCAGTATTTGATCCGGCCGACTTTTTGCGTTTTAAATTCGTATCTCAACGAGACCAATTTTTCTTTTCATCTTTCTGAAGTTGATAAAATTTTTTTTAAATGTCAATCAAGTATTGGGAGCTGCTGCGATCGACTTCCCCCATCGAATTTCCGACATAGCGCCTATGCTAGGAATTATTATTGAACTTAGTAATAATAATGGCTTCTTACATATGTACAAAGCCTCAATTTTGGGGCAAAGGAAAAGTCGATTATATCGACCTCCCAATGGTTGACTAGCACTTTATTTGTCTTGCTGTTTTTTTGTTTTATTGTTTTTTCTTCAAGAATTGAAAATCTAAAATACCAGTAAAGTACTGGAGTCGATATTATTAGCTCTTCCTTCTCCTCACCCCCAATCTCAGGCTTTAAGCTTATGTTAGAAACGATTTAAGTTCATAAGAAAAGAGAGGAACTTGTCTAAAAGAAGTTTTTCCCTATCTATTGTAACTTTATATGACGTTGTAAAGCTTTATAATAGATATTTGTTCATGCAAAGACGGCAAATACTGAGACATACAGACACACCAAGCATATTACATTCATGTAATATAAAATATTACTGTTTTGTTCTCACGCACTTGTGAGTGTTATCGGAATCGTTGAATATAACAGATTTCATTTTTATTGTCATCAAAACCAACCAACTAGAGAGACTACATGGTTGCAAGACTTGCTATAAATAGCAACAAAACTGCTTGCCTTAAACCACACCAGATTATCTTTAAAAAGTAAGACCTACTTGATAAAGTGGGTCGAGATATAATGTGTCTGAACTAAAGAAATTAAAATAGAATGGTCACAACTGCAACATGTGATAGATCGAAGCTAAATATGAGCTAAAGAACTATAATCATCGTTTGATCAGTATTCCAACCATCAAAACCCAATAAATTTTTTCTGGCATAGTATATCGAGGGTTGCATTGCGCTGTGTTTTCTTGTAATTTTAAGACGATAGAATGTGATTCTGTGAGAGATGTAGTTGCTAATTTCAGTATAGAGGATTCCTCGTTATCTTCAGACTAAAAGAAACACCAAACAAATCATCCCTGTTTCACCAGTAGCACCAAAGACTATAGATACAATCAAGGAACGTAGCCATGGTCTAAAGTTAGAAGGAGCGAGCACATAAAAAAAGGAGCCGTGACACATGCATATACAAACAACTCTGATCACAAATAAATCCTGCTGTCTTTCTCATATTCATTTAATACAGTAGTACCTCGGTCTACGAACGCCTCTGATAACGAATAAACTGTGCTTTATATCTTTGTATATATATATATATATATATATATATATATATAAATATATAAATATATATGAAGCACGATTTATTCGCGATCAGGATTGTTCGAAAACTGAGGTACTATTTTGTGTATATATATGTATATGTATATGTATGTATATATATATATATATATATATATATATATATATATATATATATATATATATATATATATATATATATATATATAAAATATAATATAATGTAATATAATATAGATAGATAGATAGATAGATAGATAGATAGATAGATAGATAGATAGATAGGTAGATAGATACATCTATATACATATATATATGTATACACACACATATATATATATATATATATATATATATATATATAAAATATAATATAATGTAATATAATATAGATAGATAGATAGATAGATAGATAGATAGGTAGATAGATACATCTATATACATATATATATGTATACACACACACATATATATATATATATATATATATACACACATATATATAGAGAGATATATACATATATATATGTATATATCTATATATATATATGTATATATATATGTATATATATATATATGTATATATATGTGTATATATATATATGTATATATATGTATATATATATATATATATATGTATATATATATATATATATATATGCATATATATGTGTATATATATGTATATATATGTACGTATATATGTATATATATGTGCATATATACATATGTATATATACACATATATATACATATATACGTACATATGTATATATGTACATATATATACACATATATATGTATATATATATACATATATATATATATATATATATATATATATATATATATATATATATATATATATATATACATATATATATACACACATATATATATATATATATATATATATATATATATATATATATATATATATATATATATATATATATATATATACAGATATATATATACATATACAGATAGTATTTTAGGAATTTTGATTTACTGTCACGTGACTTTTGCCCAACCCTGTATATATATATATATGTATATATATATATATATATATATATATATATATATATATATATATATATATATTATACACACAATATGGATACACGTATAACAAGCACGCAGATACATATGTTGGAAACATACGTCTATTGGTGGTCTGGACCTCACATCAGACGAATGACTGAAAATCATTGTGAGGAGAGACGACATATAGAATATATAGATAAAACATCATTCATACTTGGTACAGACAATTGGTTGTCCATATGAATTTAGAGATATCTGCCTTGCATACAGACACACAAACCTCTCCCTCTTCTCGTTCACTCACATTACAAACACATATACTTACCCACTCACTCGCAGATATACACTAAACCAATATTATTGTGTGCATTGTCCACTTGCTTCACTGCAATACATTCATTACTTGCTTGTAATTCGATAGTAAATGCCGCTACTACCACTTAGCACAAAACCAAACAAAACACACACATACACACACGTAAATGGAGCATTATCGAATAAATTCTAAATATAAAGACTCTATTCTCATTATCAATATAACCTTTTAACTTAGAGCCCTTCTCTCTTCTGCGGTTCCTCATTATCATTATTAATAGGGTCGAAAAGATGGAGAGCTGACAAAATCGTTAGCACGCCTGGCAAAATACTTAGCGACATCTCGTCCATTTTCACATTCTGAGTTCATATTCCGCCTAGGTCGACTTTACCTTTCATCCTTTTGGGGTCGGTAAAATAAGTTCCAGTTGAACACTAGGGTCCATTTAATCGATTGACCCTCTCCTTCGAAATTGCTGACCTTGTGCCAAAATTTGAAAAGGATTGATGATATCAACAATCCTTACCCTCAATATTGTTCTCCTTATGCGTAAATCATAGTTTTTATTATTATTCTTAAGGCAGCGAGCTGGCAGCCATCGTTAACACGCCGGGCAAATGCTTAACATCATTTCATCTGTATGTACGTTCTGAGTTCAAATGCCACCGACAAAATAAGTACCAGTTGAGTCAATGTAATCGTTTAAACTCCTCTCCCAATATTTCATGTGTTGTGCCTACAGTAGAAAGGATTACTATTCTTGTTCTTAATCATATTCCCAAAATTTTAGATCCTGTGCCTCCGTTAGAAACAATTATTTTTGCGAGCTAGCAGAAACGTTAACACGCTGGACGAAATGCTTAGCAGTATTTCACCCGTCGCTACGTTCTGAGTACAAATTCTGCCGAGGTGAAACACTGGGGTCGATGTAATCGACTAATCTCCTCACACCAAAATGTCAGGCCTTGTACCTATAATAGAAAGGATTATTAGAATTCAGGTAAATCCCTTTATTTTGAGGATTCAAAATCCTCCCTTTCTATGAAATACTGTAGCCAATTTATTCTACTATAATTTCTCCACGAAATTTATGACTAAACAGTGAGACTAATTTGGGACTTTAAAATCAGTACTTCTCAACCAAAGTCCATATGACCCTTGGGAGTCCATATAAGATCTTTTGTGAAAATTTATGATTAATATTACAAAATAGCTTAATTTCTTTTTATACAATTTCTAATATTATTTCATCCTAAAAATATAAAAGGATTTTTTAAAACATCGAATGGCTATGAGGGCCCATCCGAAGAGAATGGGAGTCAAAGGGGTTCATAGGTAAAAAAAAAATGGTTGAGAACCTCTCTCTTAAATGATTGACAGAATCAATAAGGTGTCGGACAAAATGCAATGTGATAGTTATAGTGTCTTATGTTATGAGTTTATGTTACGTCGAAGTTGATTTTGTTTTCCATCTTTTCTTTGTAGGCAAAATAATTCCAGTTTACTATTAGGGTCGATTGTCGCCTTGTGTCAATGTTACTCTTATGTCAATGTCATTCTTATTTTAGTCAGCTTCGCTATCATCTCATTATTGTCTCATCGACACCGCCACTTTCGTCGTCACTTCGTCGTCACTTCGTCGTAGTCGTTGTTGTCAACACCACACCATGTTAGCTTCTTTATGACTAAATTTCACTCATATATACTTTAGGTAAAAAGTCACGTCCACACCAAGAGTGTAAACTTTGAGAACAACTAACATCGAAAGTCGATTTGAAAAGCTTCGCAAAGTAGACAGTCAACATATTGTATTTTCACTGAAGCAACTTCTAGAATTCCACCAATTTCTGCCGAATCTTTTCCGTCTACTTTGCTTCTTTCTTCATATTTTCCCTGCCTTGCATACTCTTTCATTACTCTTTCATTCTCTCTTCATTTTTTTTATCTATTTCTTGCCTTTTTTTCTTTTTTTTCTTTTACCCTTCTTACCTCCTTCTTCATTCCTCTCTTCATCACATTGTCCGCCATGAAGTATTAGAACTCACTCGGAGATAAATGTCGAATTTATTCTCTCTCTCTCTCTCTCTCTCTCTCTCTCTCTCTCTCTCTCTCTCTCTCTCTCTCTCTCTCTCTCTCTCTCTCTCTCTCCCTCTCTCTCTCTCTCTCTCTCTCTCTCTCTCTGTCCTCTCAAAGAATAAAATCAATATTTGGTTAATACAGAAACATAGTATCGGTATCGAGAGCTACCGGAATTAGATATCCTCTGCAGATTTCCACAAAATTTTTCGTACATTTCAATTTTCTGATACCCATCAGTTATCTAGCCATACATTCCAACACGCATATACCTGGCTCTCATCAAGTCAGTTATAAGCTAATTTTTACTGACACTGACAAAACTCAAACGACCTCACAATATACGCATATATACAAACTTAACCAATCTTGCCTACAACCCAACGAGGCAGCTTCTGTGTTGCCTTTTGCCTTGCAAGAAATAACGGTCAATTCCACTCAAATTGTTAAGAAAAAGAAAAGATAAAATGGTTTGTATGCATTTCTGGATTCACTACTTTTCGGGAAAGAAGCTTAAGACGTATTTGATCACTTTGTATGTTAAATCAAAGATAAACAACAATAGTAACCAATAATTACCAATCTTGACGATATAATTTTCTCATGCGACAGTTGTCAATATTGGCTAAAGAAAGGTGGTGGGTTAGCAGAATCGTTAGCCCGCCGGGCAAAATGCTTAGCAGCTTCTTGTCCGTCTTCACGTTCTGGGTTCAAATTATGCTGCGGTCGACTTTGCCTGACATCCTTTTGGTGTCGATAAAATAAGTATCAGTCATGTACTAGGGTCGATGTAATCGACTCAACCCCTCCCCTGAAATTGCTGGCCTTGTGCCAAAATTTGAAACCAATATTTGGTTAAAGATAAAGCCTGTATTTGATAGACTTGCATTAAAAACAAAATGGCGGATATTCTTTTTACAAGAGTGGATTTTTCACACAAGTTCCTTGATCACAGTTTCAAATCCACTACATGTCTTTTGTTTGTTCTGGAGCTAGAACCCTGTATTGTACTTCGTTTAATTTCATTTAACTGAGAGTAATAGGCACCAAATCATCAGGGAATATTACCTGCGAAATACGGGCATCTCATTTAAGAGATTACCTCTTATACACACCCCTGCATAAAACCGTAAAAGAAGCCTTTATCCCCACTTAAGGCTTATCAGACGTAACATTATACATTATCATAATTCACTCCATTTTTTTTCCATTCTTACAGATAGCAAAAGTCTTTGTTGTCTAAACGAAGTAGCTTCTATGTGGTTTTCAGTTTACTAGAAACACCAGCCTAGTCTCTCTTAAATCACCGTACCGTCTTAAAAAGAAAGAACACACTAAATAATGTAATGCGAGATATTCTATACCCGAATAATAGACATAGTGATCATGAATGGAGCATCTTTGATTCTAGGCGTGTTTCGCCAGGGTTGACCTGGTGTTGAACACATAATGAGAGTAACAACATATCTTTATCGGTAAGAAAATATTGTCACAAAATAACAAATCTTACAAAATATAAGCACAATCTTTATTACTCAGCGGCGTATCTGATAAGGAGTGTTATCAATTCTGTCTCACACATCGACTTCACTAAAAATACTGTCAATAATACCTAATAATATCATAGCTGCTTCATATCATCATATGTGCAGCTTTGCGCAACCAATTACACTTTACTTGATTTAAATGTAACTTCTCAACACGCATGAAAATGAACGTAAGACACTCAAGAATTTTGGAAGTATAACATTTTAATGCAATATTAAGCTTGCCGTTTACATCGTAAGAATTTGGAAAAAAAATCGTTTTTGACGGTGGAACTGGAAGTAGATAAAGCTATAAATAATTCTTTCTAATTTTGGCACAGAGCCAACAAATATGAGAAGTAATTATATTAGCGACTCCAGAAGGATAAAGGAAAAGTCGATCTAGACAGAATTTGAACTCAGAACATAAGACGAATTAAACGCCACTAAGGTTTTTGTCCGCCGTACTAACGTGTGTGTGTGTGTGTGTGTGTGTGTGTGTGTGTGTGTGTTGGGTTTCTGGGACAGAACTCGGAACCATGTGGCTGAGGAGCAAACAGCCATGCCTGCACCTATGTGCAAATATCTAATATTTTCTCAAAGACACAGCATTATTTATAGAGGGATACGAACCTATAAGTCTGGAATTGACCGACGGTACGGAATTGTAACCTCTGAACCAAAACTCTAGCAATGGCAATCTTCACATCCACATCCTGTAAGAACTACATTAATTCGTCCGGAAGATAAAACTGACTCCGACAGAATTTCGAACATTGGTACAAGACCTAAACATTTTGGAAGAGAGTATAATCGACCCCACTATTTAATTGCCATTTATTTTATTAATTTTTGGAATGTTGAATAACAAATGTCGACTCTGCGGGCTTTGAACTCAGAATCTAAACGAGCATAACTATAAATCTCAAAATGTATAGCCTGTTAGTTTCTATCTGCCTGTCTCTCTCTTTCTGCTAGTACTCACAATTATAACATCGTTGTGTTTATCTTATGCAAATATTGTTATGCTCAGAGATAGATACGAAACTATGAGCCAGAGAATATAGAACCATATTTATCGCGCAAAAAACTGCAGCTGATACGAAACAATTAAATTTGTACAACCAATGAAATCTTTGTGTTTATAACATATCAGAAGTGAACAAGAAAATCACTTGAATAAATATTATCATTTGTACAATAAAACAGGAGAACGGTCGATATCAGTTCTTGATTCAATTGCAGAAATGATGAATTTCAGAATAATCTATTTTGAATCTTGCTGACTTCATCTGGCTTCATACAACCACCACTGATTGAATGAACAACAGCTACAGAGATAACTACTGAGTACAACAGGAGGATTGAATGGTGGACTGGGAAAAGATTTACTAAGGAAACTTTAGAAAGTGTGTCAAATATATACTGTCAGGCTGAAACGCTACGATCGATTATTTTATTCTTTTCTGGTGATAAATAGAGTGGCTAGTCTGGAAAAATAATACAGGTCTCTCTCTATATATAGAGATTTTGTGCTTGATTTTGTTGTTTACGTGTGTGGAGTGTGGATGCCTAGGAAATGACGATGACTATGATTATGATGATGGTGATTAGAACTATTGTTAAAACTTTTATGTACATAGGCAATACGCCAGAAATATTAGAGAGAAAGACGAAAATAGGGAGGTTGTGAGGTTTATTCCATTCCAAACGGTATAAATGAAGTGAGATTTACTTATCCATTTTAATATTTATTGGGACGGCTAACGAACGAATCAGTAAAGAGGTTGGGCAAATAAATAAATAAATAAATGAATAGATGAAAGGGGAACAAACAGCATAATGAGCTGAAAATTAAATGCTTTGCCTTATCTACTTCTTTCCTGTTATGTTCTGAGTTCAAATACAAACGAAGGCGACTCTACTTTCCGTTCTCTCGTACTTGACTAAACGTGATCTCTGATGCGCGCTCAGTGTTCTCCATATTGCTCAGTTATCAGCTTTCAATACGCTAGAAACTTCGAGATGATGTACATATAATACCGTGGGCGTAAATATAGTGTAAAAATGGCTTTTATATAAGTAACTTGCTCTAGATTTCTTTAGCACTATTTCCTTACAAAAGACAGTCCTTTTCAAGGCTAAACGTCATTGATTGTTGACGATTAATGCTGTAAATTCTTAAACTGGTTCTCTAATCCGATCTATGTAAGCTTAGTGCGGCCGCAAAGACATGTTCAGTTTACAGTAACCGGATCCTTGTCTATGCAGCCTATCTAGATCGACGGTACATATTACAAATTTGTGCTCTATGTATCCAACCACTCTGAATTGTGGACAGCTTATTCCTATCTGCTGGTTTACAGAATGCTCTGTCTAGATACGATCTGGATGACCCGATATTGCTTGCCCATGTCTACATTAGCGCATTCAGAAAATCTAGTAGGTACATGTCAGCCGGTTGTAAATAACTGAACGGGTTTACGAGGCTTTTACACCCACTGTCCCACCAGATGGTCCCACACAATTCAGACGTACATCCAAGACGGCATTTCAATCGCCCAGTAGCATTAAACAGCGGGGTTTGAAGAAATCCGATCGCCCTGTCCCAGCTGGTCCCCTCTAAAGGCTCTACCTACTGTTTACGTCCAGGACCACGATCTTGTCGAAGCAGCACTACCCCACCACCCATTCAGGTCCGAGTAAGAACTGCGAAGACCTCAAAGTCAAGAATATGTGCTAAGGCGCGTGTGTGTCAGAAATCCTGGTCTCGGCAATGGCTATTATACCCAAACCTAGTGTTCTGAGACCATTAAATGGGCGGCCCTACTTCGAGATTGACTGCAGGCCTCATGCACTTATACACCCACTCTCTGAACTGCCCTATTAGTAGAAAAGGAAGAGAAAACGGAAACGAGATACCGTTTGGCATTCTTGAGAGCTGGGATACTCGGCCGCCATAACTTTTGAGGTTCCTTTGGGCCGTCCTGATAGCCCTTGTACTTGAGCTTCTCACATCAATGGGTAAAGCTTCCTTCATTATTTTGCTTATTTCCAAGTCCCGCAAATTTTATGGCACTTTGAATGTGCTGAATCTGTAAACTTCACTCTCTGTTTTAATGTTTCCTTTTTATACGATAAAAGCCATCAGTTTTTTTTTACATATATATATTCGTGTTCCTTATCAGTACTAAGTCTTGCCTTGCACTAAAATTGGAAACATATTATTATGATGATGATTGTCAAGAGTAGTACGATATTTAACTACAATCTCTATATGTGTGCCAATGATAAAAAAAAATCGTTTATAATACAAATTATCAATATCAATGATTTCTTCTTACGTTGACATAAAGTCACAGAAAGACGATCTGAGATGGCTGGGTGTCAATGTTTTCCCACCAGGATTTGTACACAGAGTGGTAAAAGGACGTAATTAAAATACAGTGAGCCATTTTGCTCGACAGTCTATGTAAACTGTCACTTCAGTAATTAATAAATGCATTATTGTATAATCAATCATACATGTTTCCACGCCAACCCACACGAAAACACGATGAATATAGGCGTAGTATGGTTCAAAAGTTTGCTTCGTAATCACGTAGTTCCGGATTAATCCCTCAACACGGTACGTTAGGCATGTGCCTCCTGCTATAGCCACGAGATCATCAATGGAACTTGACTGGCATTTAGATGAAAACTGTGCGCAAGTCAGGCATCAATGCGCGCGCGCACGCGCACACACACAAGCTTCTTTAAAATGTCCAACTAACTACCAACCAAATATGTTTGTGAATGTGTCTATGTATGTATGTATGCATGCATGTATGTATGTATGCATGCATGCATGTATGTGTATGTATGCTTGTATGTATGTATGTATGTATGTATGTATGTATATGAATGTGTGTGTACGTGTGTGTGTGTGTGTGTGTGTGTACCCATACACATATCAGCAAAGGATGTAAACACAGTTGAAAAAAAAAAAATAGCGACAAAGCGGTCATTTTCTTTCGAACGAAAGTCTCTTGCGCTGTTTGTTCTTTCCCAAATTGGAACGACCACTTCCTTATCACTCTCGCTGTCAGAAATGTAGTGAACCACTCATCGGGTTGTTGGAAACACGTAACCAACAACGCTACTGATGACATAAAATAAAGGAAGGAAGGAAGGAAGGAAGGAAAATCAAAATTCCAAACTAAAAAGAAAAATACGCAGCAATCTAAATGTCTGTTGATAGCGTTAGAAGGCTACCATGTTTTGTAACAATATCTTAATGGATGTTTTGCATTAAACGTAGTGGACTACATTCCGTCGTAAACGTCAAGAGTACGCAAGAGGGCATTACCACTGATGCGTCTTTTTAAATCTCTATAGGATACTAGTGTAGATGCTTCACTACGTTTTCAGTGTCTGGCAAACATACAGCTGTCTACTTACTATCTCTTGTGTTGATGAAAATTTCGATTTTATCAAATTAATTATTTACGGGAAGGTACAGTTTCGTAGCCCCAGTAAATCCGTTCACCATCTGGGAATTTTTCTAATTGTTCGAATCTTAGTATAGGCTAATGAGACTACTACAAAGGGGTACTGGTAGATGAAGGACATCTTTACCTAGAGCATTTGGCTCCCTGTTTATGGTCCTTTGTTAGAAAGTGGAAAAGTGCTCTAGGTTGGCTAAGTGTTGGCTTGAACGTTTCAGAAGCAATGTAGGCATTTTCTATCCTTCAACTGATCTATCAAGGAGAATTTCTGAACCATGATTAGGCAAATTATAATTTTTTTTTCGCGTAGGCGCAGGAATGACTGTGTGGTTAGAAGCTTGCTTCCCAACTACATGGTTTCTAGTTCAGTGTCTTGGGCAAGAGTCTTCTACTATAGCCTTGAGCCAACCTAAGCCTTGTGAGTGGATTTGGTAGACGGAAACTGAAAGTAGATCGTCGTACGCACACACACACACACACACACACACACACACTCACACACACGCACACACACATACACACACACATATACATATATATATGTATGTATAGGAGAATTATAGTCGTCAAATGTATGTGTGTGTCACCACCGCTTGATAACTGGTGTTGGTGTGTTCCCTGTAACTTAGCGGCTCGGCAAAAGTGACCAATAGAATAAGTACCAGGCTTAAAATTATAAAAAAAAGTCATTCGACTAAAATTCTTCGAGGCGGTGCCCCAGAATGGCCGCAGTGTAATGACCGAAACAAGTAAAAGAGCAAAAGAGTAACATGCCAGTTATCATTGCATCTCCTTTTTTCACTTGAACTGAAACCACTTTTATTATAATGTACCTGTAGCTCCCAGCCCCTTGGGAAAACGCAAGCAGGCAGTACAAAATTATCTGCCAGCTCACCGATTTAACCTCATTCATTTTCTTCTACTCTCAACCATCCATCTAAAATCCATAGGCAGGTGCACGGCAATATGTTTCGAGAGAAGAATAACCTGATGGTGCATGTCACCTCCTCGGGTATGAATTATCGTTGGATTCACTGAGTCCCTTCTGCTATAGGTTATATTTCTACTCCTACTGGGCGCCTAGCTACGTAACATCTTCAATCCGAAAACGAAATTGAGTTGAGGAGAGGGTAAATAACCAACTTAATCACACAATCACTGAACCACGAGACAAGTCGTATTGATTGTATAGTACTAGTAGATGAACCCTTCTGCAAATACTGCATTCATGTTTCCTTGAACTGACTCACGTTCAGTTTTGTTGAAGTTTGCCAAACGTCTGCTAACCCTTTAGCTGCATAATCAGATTTCATAATCATTCTCGTAATGATGTTAATTATTCACCAAAACTTAGAATCGATATTTTCTGTTTCTGCAATATTTTTTCTGAATCTCTGGAAGGTTCGGTTTTCATAGCCACCACTAAAAGTATTTATTCTCGCCCTGTAAAGTGATATTTGATGAAATGTGTGGGGGAAAAATTAAGAAAATCTGAAAAACTTTCTTTTGTAAAAAGTGCCACTGGGTATGTCTTTGTTTCTCGTGGCATAAAGAGAGGTCTGTTGGTTTTCTATGTCTTTTGTTTTTGTTTTTGTTTTCAAAGCCGTGGCGGGTAAAACTGCTTTATGCAGTTAACGGTAGTAAAATTTTCAACAGGTATATCCGCTTTCCACATTCAAAGGATTTCATATACCTACAATTATACACACGTGACAGCTCTCGAATTCTTTGTCTTTTAAGACTTCACTGAAAATGACAGATACCAAGGAGCTAATTTCATTTTAGACTCAAATACTAATATCCTTTACTTTTCTCCCCCCCCCCCGCTCTTTCTTTCTCACCTTTAACAGCATCCAATTAGGAACCAAAATGTGTGCCTTTATGTGACCTCCCATTTATATATAACAACCACTCATGATATCAGCAACAGTTATACATTGCCCACCAGTATCCAGGGCTGTGAGACGTTTTCGCTTAGCCGTTTTGGCACTGCTCATTTGGTGTCGCTGGTTTGACGATAATTTATTTAACATCAGACGCTTTAATCATTTTCTCGTTTTATCCCTCCTTCTCTCTCTCTCTCTCTCTCTCTCTCTCTCTCTCTCTCCCTCTCCCTGCCTCTCTCACTCATTTTCTTTATATGTGTGAGCATATTTCTCTTTATTTTTTATGAGGAGAGAAAAACTGTTTATGTCAATCATGTTCAACTAATGAATTGTAGCGTCTCTCTCCTCACTCATTCTCTCTCTCTCTCTCTCTATGAGAGAAAGAGAGGGGAGAA
>NC_142932.1:47964584-47967084 GCF_046866305.1 Octopus bimaculoides | reverse complement strand
ACACTGGGGTCGAAGTAATCTATTCATCGCCACATCCCCCCAAGCTGCCCCTGTGGCAAAAATCATCATCATCATCATCATCATCATCATCATTATTATTATTATTATTATTATTATTATTATTATTATTATTATTATTATTATTATTATTATTATCATCATCATTGTTGTTGTTGTTGTGTTGTGGCAACATACATACATACATATATATATATATATATATATACACGCATACATGGTGAATGGTCCAACTTCACAGATGATCGCCGTCTCCTTGTGGTTCCTCGTTGTCAACGAAATTTCTGACTTTCCGTTCGTGACCTCTCATATGGCCATTCAGTCCCGTTGCAGATCTGCATTAGTTGACAGACAAAAGTTGTAACTTTCTGTGCACTTCCAGCTGATTAGGTCTGCACACATCACCACTCTTCCTATCGCCATAGGACTTTTAGCGGATGGGATGACAAATGAGGTCACCATAAAGAGACGTACGTAATTGGATTATAGGGATAAACAGTGGTTAAGTCTCCATAATATGTACCGAGTGACAGGCCGAAGCGAGATGACCGATAATCACTTGAAACCGCAGGTCTTACATCAGAGTGTCTCTCTTCTAGAAGAATGCTGTGACAACAGCCAGGGATCCTTTCCTTCAATCTCAGTGGCTTTATAGAGCACCCTGACACCTACCAAGGATATTTCTACGACCCCGCGCTCAGATGGATTGGCTTCACATATGCTAGTTAACGCATAGCTGGGACCCTAACAGGTGCTACTGCTCCGGGTCGGAGGCGACTAAGGTATAATAGTGGCTAAGAGGTGGTTCCGACCATTCAAAACCCTGGAGTTCCTGAACTAGAGCCCCACAACTAGATGTAGTTTAAAGTCATACTCAAGACAAACACACACACATGTATACACGCAGATACAATACATAAATACGTACGTACATACATACATGCATACATACATACATACATAGACACACATACACACACAAGTACATACATCTATACAGACAGACAGACAGACAGAGACATAAATATGAAAACATGCCGTACGGTTTCAAATTAATTTATTTCCTTCCGGTTTAAAGTGCCCTCAACATAGCACTAATAAAATTGCAGGAGCACAGATATTCCGTCGTTTAAAGCTGTCGCATCTCTACTTCAAACATTTTTTTCACTCGGCAAACTTTTGCGCAAGTAAAATCCCTAAACATGTTTCTCTGATCATTATATTGTTTGTGTCGTACGACTTCCTTTTCCGGTAGAAAGAGAGAGAAAGAGAATCTCGTCGAAATTTCCTTCCGTCCAACAGATGTGTATTTTTTTGTGTTTTTAACCTTCCGCTCGCCTCTCTTTTCATGGCTCGCCATCTAACTAAATAGATGTTTGTATGTAATTGAAATACTTGGAGTCTCTTATAGAAGTTGTGCTTATATACAGTAGTGAATTATGAAAGCTATTGAATGGGGTTTTATTTTTTATATAAAGCAATTTATTGTACTCTGCCGTATTAACTACTCCGTCTGTTGGTCTCTCTTTTTCATCCCATCTCTCTTTTTCATCCCATCTCTCTCTCTCTTTCTTTCTCTCTCTATCGCACTATTCCTCTCACTCGATATATGCTTGTGTGCGTGCGAGTATTATGTCAGTACATAGGACTTCATATCTACATATTTAGATTTATGTATGTGTCAGTTACACATCCATAGTTACATGACCTGCAAGCACACACACGAACACACACGCACCGCATTCACCACACTCACTCACACGCAAACACCATATGCCTCATAGCTTATACTATTCTTTTAATTGTCTTAGTCATTGCGCTGTTATGATACACATACATACATATATACATATGTATGTATATGTGTGTGTGTGTATATATATATATATATATATATATATATATATATATATATATATATATATATATATATATATATATATATATATATATATATATATATATATATATATATAGGCGCAGGAGTGGCTGTGTGGTAAGTAGCTTCTGTGGTAAGAACCACATGGTTCCGGGTTCAGTCCCACTGAGTGGCACCTTGGGCAAGTGTCTTCTACTATGGCCTCGGGCCGACCAAAGCCTTGTGAGTGTATGTATGTGTGTGTGTGTTGGTGTGTCTGTGTTTGTCCCCCCCCCCCAACATCGCTTGACAACCGATGCTGGTGTGTTTATGGCCCCATAACTTAGCGGTTCGACAAAACCGACTGATAGAATAAATACTAGGCTTACAAAGAATAAGTCATGGGGTCGATTTGCTCGACTAAAGGCGGTGCTCCAGCATGGCCGCAGTCAAATGACTGAAACAAGTAAAAGAGTATATGATAATTCTCAAGTTTGAAAACAGAGAGATCTAATGGCTAGAAATTAACACATTCACCTACAACCACAACAAACTGAGACTATGGACATTATCCAACCATCTCGTTCTTGTACCACCCCTAGGCATCCAACCGGTTGGTTTGGC
>NC_142932.1:47952084-47962084 GCF_046866305.1 Octopus bimaculoides | reverse complement strand
GAATAAAATATAAAGGGATGGATGATCCACTATTGGAACGTATTTGGCCATAGTTCTGTTTGGTCAGAGATGATATGTGACTACGCAGTAATAACAATATATATATATATATGTTGACGTCAACTGAAAACTGCAGACAGACGAGTCGATACTATTGTCAATCTAACAACTAAAAAACAGCTACTCGTATCTTGGCATTGCGCATGCGTTCCATAGCCAGGTGTACATTACTATGAGTATAGACGATATTCTAGTGAGAATCAATAACAAAGAAAACATTATTATTATTACTGCAATGAAAAAAGAAGCTGCCAGTAATTCTTTCTACAGAAGGCACGAGGCCTGATATTTTGAGGGACGGGGGTGGAGACTAGTTGATTTCATCGACCTAAGTGCACGACTGTTACTTATTTCATCGATCTCCGAAAAGATGAAAGTACAAGTCGACCTTGGCGGAATTTTGAGCTCAGAACGTAAAGACTGACGAAACGCTGCTAGGCATTCTGTCCGACGTGCTAATGGTACTGCCAGCTCGCAGCAAACATATTAGGGAGTAACACCTTCATTGTATAAGTAATAGGCGCGTGGCTTAGTGGTTAGGGCGTTCGGCTCACGATCGTAAGGTCGTGAGTTCAATTCATGGCGACGCGTAGTCCCCTTCAGCAACACACTTTATTTCACGTTACTCCAGTCCACTCCGTTGGCATAAATGAGTAGTATCTGTATTTCAAAGGGCCAACCTTGTCACACTCTGTATCACGCTGAATCTCCCTGAGAACTACATTAAGGGTACACGTATCTGTGGAGTGCTCAGCCACTTGCACGTTAATTTCACGAGCAAGCTGTTCCGTTGATCGTATCAACTGGGACCGTAATCGCCGGAGTGCTCTTTTTTTTTTTTTTTTTTTTTAGATAAGTGATACATTTTTGGATATTTTGCAGTGCCGTGTTCACCTTTTATCATGAGCGCATCCTGAGGAGAGAGCGGTGGCGTATCGTGGTTGTTAGATTGGGTGTGCTGCCACTAAATTTCAAGCAGGGATATAACAAAAGTTTTCCATTAAGATTTGTGATTAAATTAATGAATAAGGTTAATATCTATAATGAATTTGCCATTTTTGATAACTGCATGTCTTCGAGGTTGGGAAGTAATATCCTTAACCATTCGGCCATACTTGGTGGTGGATCTCCGTAGTTCGGTAATATGGTTTCAGTTGTTCAATCAACTGGATTACCTGCTCCTGGATTAACATATATGTGTCCGAGCACTCCATAAACACGCGTGCACTTAAATTAATTCCCAGACAGAATCAGCGTGACACAGTGTGTGTGTGTGTGTGTGTATGTGTGTGTGTGTGTGTGTGTGTGTGTGTGTGTGTGTGTGACAAGGTTGTATATTATGCATTACAAGTTCAATGCACCCGTCTACTCAGTTTCACCCACAAGGCATGGGTACAGAAAATGACATCTGACCAATATGCCACGCAGTGGTAGATCGAACCCAAGTCCTCGTGGTCGCGAAGTCAGCTTGTTAACCATCCACTCATACCGCCTCTTTATATACACGATATAAAGACGAAGTCTTCTGTGGTATTCTCGTGGTTACGTTCTGATTAAATTGGCAACCTAATATAAACAAACTGTACCGTCGAAGTCATCATCATTCTCATTTATTATGCTTGATTCAGTGCGATTGTGAGGAGACGACAGAAAATGGGCTATAAAATAACATTGCTTTTAATTTATGGAACCTGAATTTATGGCTAAAGAAGTGTCCGAAGGAGAACTGACGGTCATTTTTTTGTTTAGGACATGGTGCAAGCAAATCCAAAGATCTCTGTGATATGTACCCCTGCTATTAATAAATAACCAGGGAGTTACATAAGTATTTACATACTTAGATGAATAAATTAGTTGCTCTGACTAGCACTGAGCGGATATAAGGAACCTTGCCAAACACCTGTTATTGTTGCTACTGGCAACAATGTTTTTCATCTAAATATCAGGTCTCCGCTAACAAACCATCCATGACGATGTCAATTAAAGATATAGAAACTGGTGGATATTGATTTCAGAGCAACACAGCGTATAAACACCAACACTTGTGGTTTCTACCTGAAAACGGGATTTTAACGCTACTATGATGCACTTGTTGTTCGATTTTTGTGTTTTTTTATTTTGTTTTCTTCTCCATTGGCGCAGGTGTGGCTGTGTGGTAAGTAGCTTGCTTACCAACCACATGGTTCGGGGTTCAGTCCCACTGCGTGGCACCTTGGGCAAGTGTGTTCTACTATAGTCTCGGGCCGACCTAAGCCTTGTGAGTGGATTTGTTAGATGAAAACTGAAAGCAGCCTGTCTTGTGTGTGTGTGTGTGTGTGTGTGTGTGTGTGTAATTGTGTCTGTGTTTGTTTCCTCACCACCGCTTGATAACAGGTGTTGGTGTGTTTACTTCACCGTAACTTAGCAGTTCAACAAAAGAGACCGATAGAATAAGTGCAGGCTTTAAAAATAAATACTGGTGTGGGCTAAAACTTCTAATGATTGAAACAGGTAAAAGATAACAGATAAAGGAATTTATATTTCAGTTTGGAGAAGAGGATCTCTAACCCTAGCCGTTTACATAACATTGGAGATGTGGTTCAGTGGTCCCTAAACTTCTTTTGCGCCATGAACTGGTTTCACGTAAAACAGTTTCTTTGCACGGATCGGGGGTGATATGCGTTTAACGAAACACAATAAGATGCATAATATGTATTTTGATTATTACATATACAGTACACATATATTACTTATATAGTATATATATAATGCACAAAGACCCTGCAGGCTGCGATAGTCAATAAAAGAACATTGAAATTTTAAAATTTATTCTTTACGTACGGCCCGGAACTGGTTTGTGGTTCAGTGGTCGGGAATCTCTGGTGGAGTTGATGAGGCTGGTGTTATAGGACGAACACTAACAAGTGATGCCTATCAAAAATATGTGTTAAAGAAGCTAAAAGAAAAAGGACCAAATCTTCCTCAAATTGCAGCTAATTGATGCCTATCAAAATCTCCCTCGAATTGCAGCAAGTGATGCCCATCAAAGATATGTGTTAAAGAAGCTAAAAAAAAGGACCAAATCTCCCTCAAATTGCATCCTATCATTTAAATAAAATAAGTGATATGTATTAGATAACCCATACACCAAAATAAGAAGTGGTAGTCATAACCGAAAAGCTTTCGACCATGGATCTACTCAACAAAATCCTACATGGGACTAAAACACCAGCAGTAGCAACAACAGCATCGTGGGTTTGTGAAATGTTCTTGGTATTTCAGGGATGGTTTCGGTAGGGTCGATACAGAACTTACTAGTTCAGACGAGATGAAGTCATTGCAGAAGAAACAGAGGATGTTTCAAACGTGTTGGTATTTTAATGACTCTTTGTAACAGTGTTGGTGAATGAAGAAGAGTCACCAACTATTCTGATGCCATTAACAGAGGATGCGATATAAAATGCTTGTGTTACAAGATATAAATAATATTTCAGTAAGGCGGCTAAATTAGCCGAATTACTAGTACCGGATAGAATGACTCGCAGTGATCGTTCTGGCTCTCTTCGCTCTGAGTTCAAACCCTACTGATGTCAAAGTTACCGTTTCTCTTTTTAAGGTCGATAAATTAAGTGCCTGTAAAGTTCTGGAGGCAGTTCTATTTTACTTCTTACGTTCTTTATTTTAATTTCTTAGCTCTAATCCCGCCGAAAGTGTTGGGGTCGGAGGTGGTATGCCTATTTCAGAAATTATTCCTTGTGGTATTTGTTCCGGCTCTTTGCTTTCTGAGTTCAAATCCTACCGAGGTCAAATTTGTTTTTCATCCCTCCTTGGTCGATAAAATAAAGTACCACTCAAGTATAAGAGTCGATTTAATCGACTATTCCTTTCGCCTACAAAAATGTCAAGCCTTGTGCCTAAACTAGAAACCATGATTATTATCAGCTTGAATGCATCACCGAAAATTAGGCTTTAGGAATTCGTTTGTTCTACATTCTTGACAATAGGCGCAGGAGTGGCTGTGTGGTAAGTAGCTTGCTAACCAACCACATGGTTCCGGGTTCAGTCCTACTGCGTGGCACCTTGGGCGAGTGTCTTCTACTATAGCCTCGGGCGGACCAAAGCCTTGTAAGTGGATTTGGTAGATGGAAACTGAAAGAAGCCCGTCGTATATATATATATATATATATATATATATATATATATATATATATATATATATATATATATATGTGTGTGTGTGTGTGTGTGTGTGTGTGTGTATTTGTGTGTCCGTGTTTGTCCCCCCCCCCCATCGCTTGAAACCGATGCTGGTGTGTTTACGTCCCCGTAACTTAGCGGTTCGTCAAAAGCGACCGATAGAATAAGTACTAGGCTCACAAAGAATAAGTCCAGGGATCGATTTGCTCGACTAAAGGCGATGCTCCAGCATGGCCGCAGTCAAATGACTGAAACAAGTAAAAGAATAAAAGTATAGTATCCATTAATTCATCTAGGCCCTCTTTTAACTATAGCTAAGTTCGACAGGGAGAAAAAAACTGGGGTTGTTTTTTTTCTCTTTTCTTTTTTTTTTTTTTTTTTTGTAGTTTATTTCCTCCAGAATATTAAAAAAGAATTGCAAGGGATCGGTGTGAACGGTCTCAACCCAACCAAATGAAGATGCAACGAAGTGTTGTTATCATCGTAGCAATTTTTTGCTCTTTATTGGATTGACCTTTGGTCGATACATCCTCCCCCAGTATTAGTCAGTCTGCATGCGTTGAACTTTGTCAAACCGTTTGTCTTGTCTCTCATGTGCGATTATAGACTGCAGTGATGGTTGCGATAGAGGTGGTAGTAGTGGTGTGGTGAGAGGTAGAAGTATAAAGCCTGTAGACGCAGTTGTGACGGTGATGATGATGGTGAGATGTATAATTATATTAAAGAGTGAATGCGGTGCTGGTGGTGATAGTAGTGGTGGTGGTGGTTTAATGATGTGACGGCAGTGGTATTTTTGGTGGTGGTAGTGGCGGAGTTTTAGACATGGTGACGATCTCAGTAATGGTTGAGGTAGTGGTGTTTTGTTGTTAGCTGTTTTTTTTGGTTTTGTTTGGTTTTGATTTTTCTTTAAAGGTGATGTTGGTGATAGCGAAAAGTAGCGGGAGCGGTGGCGGGAGCGGCGGCGGTGGCGGTGGCGGTAGCGGTGGTGATGGTGATGCGTTAGAGACAGAAATCAAGGATTTCAGTGATGGATGTATCTGTGGCGATGATAGTGGTGGTGGTGGTGGTGGTGGTGGTGGTGGTGGTGGTGGTGGTTGTGATAATGATGATGTTGGTGGGGTGATGCTGTTGGTGTTAGTAATAGTTTTTTTGAGTATGTGTGGAGAGGGGGGAGAGAGAGACTGCGAGAAAAAATAGGGTATTAAGCTCTGGAAGGGATAATGATGGTGATGACAACGACACCAATAATAATAACGACGACGATGATGATGATGATGATGATGATGATGATGATGATGATAGTGGTGGTGGTGGTGGTGCTACTGCTGGTGGCGAAGGCGACGGTGATGATGAGGGCGGTTTTTAGCGACTTGACATGGCGAGAAAAATGTTTAAGGAGTGAGTGTGATGACTTCAAGAGTAGGAGGAAAAACTGAGAGACAAAAAATAAAAAAAAAGATTTGGTATAGTTGTTCTGCTTGCCTGCCTACGCATGTAACATAACCGAAGGAACGAAACAAGAATAAATAAATAAAGAAATAAATGAATAAATAAATAAAGAAAGAAAGAAAGAAAGACAGAAAGAAAGAAAGGAAGGAATAGCCGTGATATTTATGTCAACCGAGTGTCGCTAGGTGAAATTACTGCAACAAAATTAACTTCTGATTGTTCACATATAAATTACATAATTGCTGCTTCCAGTATTCATTCATTCACGCCTTTCACCGCTAGATGGCGACAGTGTTCTCTTAGGGTATGGTCTTTAACATTTTGTTTTTGTTTTTTAGCTATTTATAGTCATCTCTCTCTTCCCTATTCTATAAGCTTAGGCGTAGCTGTGCGGTATGAAGTTTGCTTCCCAACAAAATGGTTTCTGGTTCAATTCCACTGCGCGGCACCTTGAGCAAATGTTTTCTATTGTAACCACGAGCCGGACAAAGAAGCCTTGTGAGTGGATTTGGTAGAAGAAAAAACTGAAAGAAGACCGCCATACACGTATACACATAAACATACACTATTTGTGATTTAACAAGGCAACCAAAGGTTTCATAGAAGCTGGAGGTTTCGAAATAGTTGTCCATAGGTTTCAAAGCAGCTAAGAAATTTCACATCAGCAGGACAGCTGACCTCTATGACGGTACATATTTGTTTCTTGTCTGTCCCGAACAACAATATCCAGCCCTTTATGTTTACACTTAACAGATGTTTTAATGGGAATGTTCCACCAGTATTCCTAGTGCTAATGTCTCTGTATATATTCAATAACAGGAGTATTCTCTATATTTCTTCGAGGACAGCCTTGTATGTATGTATGTATGTATGTATGTAAGAATAGCTTTGTATGTATGTATGCATGTATGTATGTAAGAATAGCTTTGTATGTATGCATGTATGTATGTGTTTGTGTTTATGTACCACCACCGCTCGATAACCTGTGTTAGGTTGTTTACGTCTTTGTAACAAAGCGGTATGGCTAAAGACCGATAGAATAAGTATCAGACATATAACTATAAATAATAGGGATGATTTTTCGACTAACCCCTTCATGGTGGTACCCCACCATGGCCGCAGTCCAGTGACTAAAACGAATTAACAATAAAAAATATTCTGTTCTTTCGTTTGTTGTCGTTCTATTGTTAACTGCTGTAATACAAATTCATTGGACATTTTATGTGTTCCGTTATTTCTTAGCCTACTTATTCTTTGTGATGCAGATTTGGCAACACAAAAACTCTCGTGATGAAGGAGTATTGTATTTCTGAAAGTTTTGCTGTAATGTAGAATTTCGGAACGGGAAATCCACTTTCCTCATCAACTAATCAAGCCATGATGTAGAATTCGGTGACGTTTTGCGTTACGGAATTTCTTGAAACAGCCGGTGTTCTCATTCTATATCACAATATAGATCATGAAGAAGATGATCATTATCATCACGAGGAGTGTGATGATGGAGACGGTTGTTTTTTGTGGTGGCGGCGGCGGCGGTGGTGGTGGTGGTGGTGGCAGTGGCGGTGGTGGTGATGGAGTTGGTGGTGGTGGTGAGGGCCGTATTAGCGATATGAGACGGTGAGGAAATTGTTTGAGAGTGAGTGTGATAGTTTCAAGTTGTTCTGCATGCTTGCTTGCCTACATATGCAACATAGCTGGTGTATTTAGAGAAAATTAAAGAAAGAAAGAAAGAAAGACTAGTTAATGACGAAAGTGGGTTTCGCGTTTCGAAATTCCACTTTACAGTAAAATAATTCAGCAACGCAGCGCTTCTTCATCGTGAGGATTCCTGAATCACTAAAACTGTGTCACAAATAATGGAATACATATAATGACCAAAGAATTTCTATTGCAGCAAAATAAAAGAACAAAATAGGAATAGCGGAAAGAGAAAAAGGAGGAGAAGGGAGAATAAAAACAGCAAATTTGAAAGACCACACACTAAGAGGACACAATCGCCACCTAACGATGAAAGGCGTGAATAAATTAATGACTATTGGAAAGAGCAATTATGTAATTTATATGTGAACAATCAGAAGTTTATTTTGTTGGAGACTTGGTTGATGCAAATATCACGGTTGCCCCTTTCTATCTTTTTTCTCCCCACCCCCTCTCTCTCTCCCTCTCTCTCTCTCTCTCTCTCTCTCTTTCTCTCTCTCTCTCTATCTATCTATCTATCTATCTATCTCTGTTTATGTCTTTCTTTTTCCTTTCTTTATTTCTTCCTTCTTTTCCTTTTTCTTTCTTTCTTCTTTCTTTCTTTCCTTTTTCTTTGTTTCTCTTTGTTATTCTTTTATTTTCATTATTTTTCTTTATTGATTTTTCTTTCTTTCATTCTTCTATCTTTCTTTCACCCTTTTTTTTTCCCTTCCGTTCTTTCTTTCTTCTTTTCATTCTGTCTTTATTTCCTCTTTTCTTCCATTCTTCCTTTCATTTTTTTTTTTTCCAGTTTTTCTTTCTATTTTCGTATCTTCTTTCCTTAGACAACGGAGAGAAAAAGCTATGCATTAAGGAATTCCACTTTATGGCAGTATTTTCAGCAACGCTTCGCTTCTGCAACACAGCTTCCTATGTGCGCTTGTTTTATATTTGTGAGGTCATCATGTTGACAAGGCCCTTTGTTATGTATAAATGTCGTTTCAATTTTCTTCTGTTTTCTTTCTTTCTTCCACTGTTGCCCACACACTGTTTCTGATCCACTAAAGTAATGCCAAATATATATATTCATAGTATTTATCCACTCAACTCCAAATGTCATCATTTGAAACATGTTTATTATTTCTGTTGATAGATGTACTGTTAGTGTTTACAAATTCACTCATAAAGTAGTTGTGTTGGTTTGTTTTTCCAACTTGACTCCCCGTGGGCCAAGAAAATGTGTTGGTAGTGTTAATTTTCTCTCATTTCTTTCTCGATGCTAGTACGTTCTCTTTCTGTTTTCCTCTTTGTCTCTCCATATCTCTCTACTTCTCTATTCTTGTTTCTTTTCCATATCCTCCATGTCTTCTCAGCCTCTTCTCGTTTCTCTTTGTACCTCATCTATGTTTTTTCTCTTATAGTCTCTACCTCCCTCTATTTCACATTTTTATTTCTCCTTGTTTCTCTCTCTCTTTCTTTCTCGCTTCCACATCCACTCTCTCTTTCTCTCAGTGAGTGTATGTGTGAGATGTATGTGTATGTGTGTGTGTGTATGTGTGTATTGTATATATAGTACATATGGGTTTCTTTTTCACATATACACGCTCATAATCTTTGTCTCTCTAATTCGTTCCCCTCGTCACCTTCTAAACTCTCTCACCCTCATTGTCTCTACCTCTTCCGTGTACCATTTCTTCTTCTTCTCTACCTCTCTCTCTCTCTCTCTACCTCTCTCTCTCTCTCTCTCTACCTCTCTCTCTCTACCTCTCTCTCTATACCTCTCTCTACCTCTCTCTACCTCCCCCCTCTCTCTCTCACTATATATTTATTTAGATGTTCGGCTTTACTACCTGAAGAGATAAACAAATACCCTGTCACCATTGCAACAGTTTTTTTTCTTCTTTCTTTGTAACCAGTATGCCAACATCCTACTCTTTGCTGGTTCAGTTCACCTAGTTGTAAACAGATATTACCACTCGGTGCTGTTTAATGCCAGCCAAGGACACTAAGAGCATTTGGTAATTCGCTAGGGTTTTAGTACCTACTGATATTAAAGCATAATTCTTCGAATCTAATCCGTTACAGCTTAGAGAGGAATGGTAGCCCCCTTCTCTGCCACCAGCAAAGTTGACTTCTCAACGTCCTATATGAGACACAGGTACATAAAATAACACTGAGACATGACCAGATGATAGAATTACACTGTGACTAAGCGACATGCTACTATGACGTAACGTTATGACATGACCACATATGACGACATGATACGATAAGACAACATGTATACCGTGTCTATGTCACATGGCAACATGACATGAAGTTATTCTATGACATGACAAGCTACATGAATGTTATGACATAACTACGTGACATGATTACATGGCATTTTTTATGACATTGTTATATGACATTACTAAAAGACTGGACAATATGACGGTTTGTGGCAGACTGTGTAACAGTTAAGTATTCCAGGGCTGTCTAGACCCCTCGTTCCGAGATGGGATCCGTAAATATATGTAAACACGCTTGGACGTGTACCCGAGTGTATTTTGCATTTACACACACGTGCATGCACACATACAAATACACATGCACACGAACATACACACACACACACACACATACACACACACATATA
>NC_142932.1:47944584-47947084 GCF_046866305.1 Octopus bimaculoides | reverse complement strand
AATGGGGATGCCTCTCCGCAGGCGCTCGAATAACTTGAAATAAAAACCAAATTTCCCTCAAATCACATTTTACCATCTTTAAAAGGGGGCGATACACCGGATAATTGCGGTCCCGGATACACAGCGTTCTGGGCTGACATGGTGCTGAAGAATAACAATATTGTAAAAACATCTCAAGAGCAGAAGCGAGTCATGTTAATAAAATTTAAATCATCGTGGTGGTTATTTCCTTTATCCCTTGTAGAAGAAGCGTGAATATCTTAACTTCTATTTTCCTAGTTCCTGAAATCATTAAGACTGATTGCTGATTACATATCGATTTTTCTCACTGTCTGAATTAAGTGGGGTCGACAACCCATTTGATGGGCATCTATTTCCTTTCAAACTGGATTTAATAAGGCTAATTACTTATTCAATGATATTCATAGACGGCTATCATTTGATCTATGTAATCGTATTAGTGCGTGGGATAATGAAATATCTACCATTTATTTATTTATTTGTTGCCGTTATTATGGTGAATAACATGAAAGAACTGAGGTCAGACACTTTGCCTTTCGGCCAATCCGTCGCCATCTCTTTCAAGTACTATATCGAAGATAAGTATAGAGAGGGAGGTGCTACTTTTGAGTGAATTCGCTGAGAAGTGGGTGAGAGTGCAAAATATGGCCTGAGTGCGCGGGCTAACTCTCAGCATGCACATTCAGGCTGAAGAACACAGCTGGGCGATGGCACTTGTATTCATAGGTAAGCGTCCGTGGGATCTCTGATTGGTTCCAAGTGGATGGCCACTAAGTGAATGCCAGCGTACACACACAGACACGCATACATACATATGAAGCCTGTCCTGAAGAAACAAAACTTCGAGCTTTATTTGAGGTTTCATTAGACTTGTCTCCTTCAAAGTAGTTCCCTCCACTGTTTATACACTCCTCCAAACGGTTTTTTCAATTTTTGTACAGAGAAAACTTTTCATAAATGCACAATTCACGAGATGATTTTTTTTCCTTCTCTTTTATCGTCTGTAATTGCTGCAACTTTTCAGAGGGGGCTTCAACTCAGGGACCAGAACAAGTAAATTTATAGGGATGCATATTTCAAGAGTTATTGCTCTTTCGTCAGCATCAGGAAAAGTTAACAGTGATTTCGAAGTTTCGACACAGATTCGTCAGACAATCTAGCAAATGCAACTGAACTGAAACTTCGAAGCCATTGTCAAGCTTTTCCTTGTTGAAATAAATGCGATAGTCTATAACTGTACAACAAAATCAATTTTGTGTGTACTTGTCGTATATGTGTATGCTTAAACGTACCTGTGTGGCGGGGGTCACTTAGTTTGATATCAAATTACTTCTTTTAACTGATGAAGAGATGTTTTCATTCTAAAAGAGAAAAAACCCACCCAGAAAGTACTAAGTTTGAAATATAAGCTAAGATGTAGGAAGCATTAAAGCGAAGCCTTTTTTTAAAAAATAATACCGTGTTATTTAATGCCTGCATCTAATTATTTGAAATGCTGAACGAAATATCGCTGGTTCGTATTCCATCACTAACTTACCGTTTTTCCATATCTAAAGCCCTAGATTCTCAAATTGACGCGTCGATTCATCAGCAAATAATTACCATGAGATGTATAGACTTTATTGAAAGGGCTCGAGGTCGAGTCGGGTGAGACTGACTTCGTTGCAATGTTGGGCCGAAGTTCTCTTGTGAATGTCATCTCAATTGGGACAGACTCTGCTAGGTTTGTCTTGACCTAGATTAAATCACACAAAGATAATATTTTTAGAGCATTATATCTACGACGAAATAAGTTCATAATACACACATACATACATACATACATACATACATAATATATATATGTATGTATGTATGTATGTATGTATGTATATACTTGCCAACCTACCCCATTGTGTGGAAATTGTTCCAAAATATTTTATACACCATCCAATAACCATAGAATATAAAAACAAAGTCTGACATTTGGACTGTATGTTCCGAAGTCATGTTCGCAATTTGCTATTGTTTTTGTTACTTAAACTGACCTATGAGAAACGTCATTTATTTTTCTTATTTTTCTTATTTTCTTTTTATTTTTATATTTATTTATATTTTCTATTTATTTTGAAAGTTTGCTTAGAGGTCATGTTAGTCTAATTTTATGTCTGCTTGCTCGAATGTTCTATGTTGCAGTGATAATTATGCTCCCGTGGTATTTCTTTGTTACATGAAAATGGTATGACTGTTTGAAACGAAAGACCAGTAACTTCCAAGCTTTTATGTTGTGGGTTCCAATCTAACTTGATTCCAGTTGCAATTATATCATGTTACGAATATAAAATTGTTCAGGTTATTTGAGAAAAAGTTATGTTAGTATATTAACCCATTGCTTGTACAAATCCTTTTCATAAGTTTATTCTGTCTATCCATCTGTCCGGGACCCTTGTATCTCAGTCTACATTTACTCCACATAGATATATTATACTTTTTTGAAATC